>NC_048543.1:7394210-7694210 GCF_902806685.2 Maniola hyperantus
AAACTGAATAGAGACATTATTTTAATAACAAATAATTTCTGCAAACACGACAGATTCATATTTTCACATAATAATTGGACGTCGTTATGCGAAAAGGATCCAACCCATGATGCCCACGATTTCATCCACGTGGATTTAGGTTTTTAAAAATCCCGTGGAGACTCATTTATTTTCACTCTCTCTCCAAGTGACAATTTTTATCGCCGAATTAAAAACCTTCCGTCTTTAACTATAGCCATGCAAAAATCACGTTGATCCGTTGCTCCATTGCGGCGTGATTCAAAGACAAACCAACAAACAAACACACTTTCGCATTTACAATATTAGTAAGGATTTGGGCCTGCTATAATTTAATATTCTCTAAACATCTCCTGCATAGGTCAAATGTTAATACAATCAGTACGCAGATGATATCTAGTCAATTTCCAGACTGAAACTGAATACAAAACGAATACACACAGGTCTAACCGCAGACTCCATATCTCTTATGTCTATCAATCTTTGAACTGATATACTACACTTGATGTTCTATTGATGTAACTACAATATATTATTATTTAAACGTAAATATTACAATAAAACCTTAAGCTAGCCTTATCTAATTACTATATAAATCATGCCCGCGTGGAATGGTGTCAAGAATACTGGCTGCATTTCCGTGCTGGACAGCCAGGCTGATCCGTTACGCAAAAATTGAGCCAGCCAGCATTCTGTCACCAGATGAGCTATTAATCGCGGTGAATGTCTCGTAAAAACTTTTTAAGACAAGACTCCACTGCCCCAGGGTCTCCACGGCAAACGGATCAATAATATAACTCTCGATAAGAGAGGCATACTTGCGCCACTTGCCATATTCAGCTATTTCTGCTGCAGCTCCCGATCTTGATGCTGTCTCCCTGATGTGACACGGGACTAATGTGTCAACGCACGTTATGTCCCACATTAGCGCCGTCTCCGTTTCCAGGGAACATTTATTTAAACTAAAATGTAAAATAGCAACATTTTTATTATTGTTTATTGCGTATAACCTAGGTTATGTAGACATAAGTAATGAACAATTACAAAATTGTCTTATCGCGTCACATTGGTTGAAAACTCAGATACACTATAGTCTCAAGAGCTAAAATTACTAACCTATTTTACCGTTAATGATTGACCATTATTGACCATATTTGATTATTATTAGTTACATGAATTATATTTGACCATATAGGTACAATAGTTATTTTCGTAGGGATACATAAATGTACTTAAATATTTCGCAGAATCTACGTGAAGTTTTTTAATAAGTATTCTCCAGCGTAAAACTATAAACGGATACAATTTAATTTGTTAATAATTATAATGAGATAGTAAATCTGATCAAAACGCATTCAATAGATTTTTTGTTAATAACGAACCTGACAAGCAGAAAAAATCTAAACACTGTTCTGAGAACCGTCATGGCAAACACATAATATCTGCGAACAATTTTATCTCATCTAGCCAACTTTTTCCTGGGGCTCGAAATCGTAAAAAATAGTTATATTCAAGACATAGCTGATGTCTACATCTCCGTTCGCGTAGATGATGTTTAGGGTTCCGTACCTCAAAAGGAACAAAGGAACCCTTATAGGATCACTTTCACAAACAGAAAAGTTTGTCTGTCTGTCTGTCCGTCTGTCTGTCTGTCCGTCGTGTCTGTCAAGAAAACCTATAGGGTACCTACTTCTCGTTAACCTAAAATCATGAAATTTGGCAGATAGGAAGGTCTTATAGTACAACAAAAGGAATAAATCCGTTAACCGTGAATTTGTGGTTAATACATCATTGAAAAAAAATTAAAACGTGTTCATGAACAAATATTAGTATTTCCAATTTTCAAAGTTAGATAACTATACCAAGTGGGGTATTATATGAAAGGGCTTTATTTGTACATTCTAAAACAGATTTTTATTTATTTTTATGCATAATAGCTTTTGGTTTATCGTAGAAAATGTCGAAAAAATACGACTGTAATACGGAAACCTCGGTGTGCGAGTCTGACTCGCACTTAGCCGGTTCTTTTTTAAATCCCGCGGAAACTCTTTAATTTTCCGAATTGGAATTTAATTAGATTTTTATTCAATTTATTTATCATATAGTTAGTTATCATTGAATACAGCCATTGTATTCATGAAACCGAACTACTCTGCCAAGTTTTCTCTGCTGATAATTTTTTTTAACTATTTAACAAACTCGCTTTAAAACGGTAAACATTGGCCTATTAAAATGGCTCTACAATAGTTTCAATACCTAATAGTGACATCATCATTCTATGATATCTAGTCAGATACCAGAGGTTGAATGTCTAACGGATTTGTTTGGCCCTAGTGCCTGATTGCCGGACCTAGTGTCTGTCCTGTCAGTCAATCTTTCAGCCGGTTGTAGCAGCTTATAACTGTACCACATGCTACAAACTACAAGCATGTACCCACGACTTGTGTTACGTTGTCAGATATTTTTACTCATTTTTATGTAATAACTAAAAACACAATCTTGTCTGCACCTATTTCCATAATCGCAAACGAAATTATAAATCAAATCAAATAAATTTAAAGAGTCTCAATCTGTGCGGGTTTAAGGGCGTCCCCTCCCGGATTGCTATCTCGACCTATCGCGTACTATAGTAGGTAAGACGTAATATGATTAAAAATAAATAATGGTTTTTTAAACCTAGGCAAGGTAACAAATTAGTACAAAACGAACATAATTTATGGGATGTAGTAATTTAAATTTTATTTTAGCGTTTAAACTACCGTGAGTGATTTCCATTATAAATACCCCCCCCCCGTATGGGACCCCGTATGGGTTCGAAACTAGTCGGGCTAACGTCGACTACACACGTGAGTAAGCCGGGACAGATAGTATTTAAATTTTATTCATAGTACAATACTTCTTTGATCTTAATTAATAACGACTTAGCCATATACATTCGGTATTTACTTGGGTAAAAAGATTAACACGTTTTAAATGACTCTCCGATAAGCCGTCGACTTAATATGTGTGTTAAAGCAATTTGAATATAACGAAAATAAACTGCCCTGTTAAAAATATACACAGAGATGTTCTTAGTGGATTTATGTGAAACGCTTTACCCAATAAAGTAGGCGATGTCTCATAAATTGTAGGAACACAGGGACGGATGGCAGCGTAGTTGGGCGACACCTAGAGTGGGCGCAACCACCGTTAGCTAAGCTTTGAGCACACAAGCCAAAGGCTAAGCACGTATCACGATTAATCGCGTGCGATTTAAGTCGCTTATATGAATTAGCTCTTCTTCTTGAAATGAAACTATTATTTTATCACATATTTTATTTATATAAAATATAATAAAATAAGGTTTCAAACGGTAGCCGTAGTAGGTATATATTATATCGCCTCTAGGCAACTGTATTACTAAACGAATAAGATGGATGATCTACGCCAATTAGAGAGCCAATTAAGGCTATACGATTACCTACTATTACCAAGTAAAAAAAATAACAATAATTATTTATTGCTTTCGTGACCGAGCGAAAATTGAAGATGATTTTGGCATAATCCATCCTAACTACTTAATATTTGAAATGTGAAAGTGTGTGTCCGTTACCTTTTTACGGTTTATCGTGTGTAGTCTGATCGGATTGTAACATTTGCCACAAATATAGTTTGTATCTGTCAGATGGGTACAGAATACTGGATCCCGGAAATATAAAAGGTTTCATTGAAATCGTAGTATACGTGCAGCCAATGTCATGGACATGGCTTGCTTTAAAAATAAGATTCAATTAAAGATAGGTACAAGTACTACGTATTTCATTAGGAGTTCTATTATTTAAGAAATGTTCCCTTAAGGTTGCGTGATTGCTTGACGCTTCCTTCTTTGTATGCGCTTCCTAATTTATTTGATTGGAAATAACGACGGAATGTGTATGTGTGGAAATTCCTATAAAGTTAATCCTGATCAAATGATCTTTGTGGAATGCTTACCTATATAAAGCTAAACTGAAGTTTTTGGTTTCTTTGTTGCCTATTAATGTCAAAGAGGTTTGCCACTGCTTTGTTAACAGTTTATTATAAATAGGATATTGGTAGGTAGGTACGTAGTTAATTAGCTATGATAGACCAAGATAATGCGGTCGATGCGGTGTAAATTTCAAACAAATAGTATTCAGAGAAAAATCACTACCCATATTATAAATGCGAAAGAGTGTTTGTTTGTTGGTTTGTCCTTCCATCACGTCGCAACGGAGCAACGGATCGACGTGATTTTTTGCATGGGTATAGGTTAAGACCTGGTGAGTGACATAGGCTTCTTTTTATCCCGGAAAATTTTAAAAACCTAAATCCATACGTACGAAATCCGGTAGTTGTCAATAAAAATAACTTTGTTTTGATTATTTCGTATTATTTTTTAAAGTCTATAGTAATAATATCCTTTTTTATGCTACGGAACCATACACGTGATCTGGCACGTTTTTGGCCAGTTTGTTTGTCATCGATGAAGTTTGCATCTATAACGAAATTAACTGTGTCTATTATCCATATCCATAATTCCATACTAATATTATAAATGCGAAAACGTGTCTGTCTATCTGTCTGTCTATCTACTAACTTTTCACGGCCCATCCGTTTAACGAATTTTTACGAATGCCACTTTGGTTCCAGGAAATCAAAAAACCAAAGTTTGTAATAAAACCCGTTCGAACTCTTGAATCCATGTGTATGAAGGAGCGGGCATCATATACTTCGTACAGAGACAGCTAGCATCCTGGAGACGGATTACTATAGACTGATTTTTACTCCAGAAAATCAAAAAGTTCAAACAAGAAGTCACGAGCATCATCCAACGTAACTTAACTCATATTAAATGTATTGATTTTCGTATTATCGTTCACGCGACATCGATACTCAGTATTGAAAATAGCTACGAATGGAATATTGGAAACACCTTAGAACGGTACAAATAGGTATGTGCAGGCATTGATGTCGACCCAGTAACAAGCGGTGGTGGCGACTGGCGAGCCATGTCACAGGGCGGGCGAGGTCGGGAAATTGATGCCGGCTAACGAAGTGCGGTAGACGTATTAATTTTAATTAGTCGACAGTGAAGACTTGTTAGTCGATCTTACCCGGATTAGCGGATTGCAAGAATGTTAGTTATTCTTGGGTAGTTAAAATAAATAGTAATTTAAATTACATGAACTACATATTAAGCTAACTATTTGGATTGTACACTATTTGAAGAACTCTGTAGTAATATTATAAATAAAGATTTCGAATTTAGTGAGTTTGTGTGTATGTGGAGGATAATCTTCGAAACTCATACATGAGAAATTCTTTCACCATAATTATAGAGGTAGGTAGAATATTTCTGATGGATAACAGGCTATATAATAGGTATTATGTTGTTCAACCCGGGCAAAGTAGGGGCAGGTCGCTAATAGTTAGTCATAAAGTCTTATGTAAAAGTCTGGTACAAGTCAAAAAGAACCTAAAATAATAAATTGTAAAAAAAACTGTCTAGCAAAATAATTAATATAGGCATTTTTGGCTAAAATGATAGCTTATAATAATTGAAGTATAAATAAGTGTGTTGTTCGATATTCTGAAACAGAAAATATATTTTCTAAGGAAATAATAGTATTAGGTCATGTTAGTCAATAGTAGGCGGTAGATGCAAGGAAACCAAATCCATCCCACATAAAATCTATCCAATAAATCCCCAAAAAGCTTGTTTTCTGAGCATTCCTCGTCCATTGTCCCATGTAGATATATCTTGCGTAAGGCTTGCTATTCGCGAGCTTCTACCCACGTTTCTAGATCTCGGCTACTATCAACTGCAATATATCCATTACTTGTTGTACCGGACATTTATGCGGCAGTCGTCCAATGTGGAGAGAAATGAACGAGCAGGAGCGCAAAGGTGTCGTTGCATCGATTTTCATATTGAATGCATCGACTGGTTGCCTAATGCAATACTTGACAAATCGCTCAATTGTCCCTTGCTTGGATGTTGGATACCGACTAGCGCGTAGCGGGTCGCGGCCTGCTAAACAAACTGCCTTCGTCCGTGAAACGTCCGTTTGACGAATGCCGGAAGATGTTTGACTTTATTGTAGGTACTTTATTGAGATTGACTGAATAGAAACTATTTGATGATTTTGTCTTCGTGGAAATGAATTTCTCGCTGAAAGTTATTGAATGGAACTGTTATTGCAATATTGTCATTATTTACAATACATATTAGTATGGGCTTTTATTTACTACTTTTATAGTACTTACTCTAATTTGATCACTACAACAATTTCATTTTAGCGTTTTAACTATTTTGAGTGCTTTATATTAAAAGGACCCCGGATGGGTTCGAAACGAGCCGGGCTGACGTCAACTAAATAAGTGAGTATGGCTGGAATAATCTATACCTAGGTACTTAAAATATTTAATCTATACGACTTCGTCCGCGTTGAATACCCAAATTTCAAACCCATATTTCACCCCGTTAGGGATCGAATTTTCAAAAATCCTTTCTTAGCGGATGCCTTCGTCATAATAGCTATCTGCATGCCAAACTTTTGCCCTATCCGTCCAGTAGTTTGAGCTGTGCGTTGATAGATCAGTCAGTTAGTCAGCCCTTTTCCTTTTATATATTTAGACTAGCTAATGCTCGCGACTTCGTCCGCGTGGACTACAAAATTTCAAAACCCTATTTCACCCCCTTAGGAGTTGAATTTTCAAAAATCCTTTCTTAGCGGATGCCTATAACGTCATAATAGCTATCTGCATGCCAAATTTCAGCCCGATCCGTCCAGTAGTTTGAGCTGTGCGTTGATAGATCAGTCAGTCATTCAGTCAGTCAGTCAGTCAGTCAGTCAGTCACCTTTTCCTTTTATATATATAGATTCCTAAATTTAAATCAGGTGTTTCGTGTTATAAATACCGAGCAAAACAGTAGCTTGAAACGCTCGAAATTATAATACTTATCGTGTCGGCAACTGCACATCCCGAGCAACTCTGATACCAATACTGGAGGCATTAAGGATATTTGCATCCCTTATCGCAACCTCTAACTAAACAGAATCTGACTGACAACCGCAAATGCGGCTCATGATTTACATTTTAACAAGTATCATAAAACTTTTCAGTTTTATTTCACCAGAACCAAATTAAAAATCCATTAACCCTGCATTCTAACAGACTATTAGTATTACCCTTACATCATTAGGATTTCAAAGACACTGCAGGTATTTAATGGTAACCAAAATATTAATCAACGACCAGATTCTTATGCCGAAATACCAGAAGAAGAATAATTCTTATACGTAAAATGCCATATCACTGTGAAATTCTTTCAGTGTTTTATTCATTTTTTTTATTACCGATCCGTGGGCGTAGACCTATTCCGTAGGCTAACATTAAAAAAAATTGTGTAGTACCCAAGTAGATTAGAATTATAGTTAACTAGGTGATGCCCACGGTTTCATCCGAGTAGATAGAGGTTTTTAAAAAATCCCGCGGAAACGTTGATTTTCCAGTATAAAAAGTAGCCTATGTCTATGTCGCGGAAACTTCGAATTTTAGGGATAAAAAGAACTCAAGTACGTCTTGAGGATGCAAGCAATTTCTTTACCAAATAGATGATGTCTGGAACTTTGTCCACGCTTATTAAGGTTTATAAAAATCTCGTGGAAGCTATTTGATTTTCTGGAATAAAAAGTAGCTCATGTTCATCGTTTCTAGGTCAACGGGAAGTACCCTATAGGTTTCTAGACAGACAGACAGACAGAAATAAAGTGATCCTATTAGGGTTCCTTTTTTCCTTTTGAGGTACGGAACCTTAAAAATAAGACATAATAATATTATATTTATAGATAATATTAGGTATCTAAGAAGAACTACAGTGCATACCTCACATCTAAAGGTCACATTTTAACAAAGCTATTGAAACGAGTGCAATATTTCCATACAATATTCATTGTTACGTTCCGTACTAATTTAAATAGGTAGGTCTAACATTTGGTCTCAAGTTCTAAGCTCGTTACATGTTACTTAATTAGCAACATTGAACTCGTGTGTTGCGTAGGGTTGCCAAAATATTCATAGATTATTCGTTTTTTATTAATTTATAAGTTCTAAACTTTTGACTGCAACCGGCGACTTTACCTGACGGTAAGCACAGATAAACTGATTGATAATTGGGTATTTGACTACATCAAAAATAAATTATTTTTCAGTGATCATTAAATAGAGGGTCTTCCAAAATAAGTAAAATCAATGTAAAACTAACAAATAGTTTTAAGTGTCATAACCATTTTAAATTATTAATTAAACTAAAAAAGTAAGTCATTATGATGTCACGTCACATTCCAGTCTTTCATAGAATATTGCATACTAAATGCACGACGTTTGATAAAAAGTTACTGATTTGACTAGTTGGTCAAATGCCGTATTACACGCCAGTAAGCGACGATGTACCTAGTAATTCTATTGTTATTGCTAATGACGGTATATTATTATATACTATTTAGGTTTATTTTACACCACCTCCCATTGTCCATTTGTTCGTTTTTTCCTTAGCGTTGTCTGGAAGAGATCGCTATTTAGCGATAAGACCGCCTTTTTGTACCTACTTATTAAGATTTCTTTTTGTAACCTGTCATTTGTGTTTCTGTGGTGCAATAAAGTATATACATACATACATACATATATATTTGCCTTTTTTTATTTGGTTAATTAATCAATTACTCCCTCCAAATCAACCCCTGCCTTTAATTAATCAATTAATTAAAAAGTGCTTTGTTTTGATATTTCCGATTGAATGATTTTTTCTTGTATTAATTTTATTGCTATAATAAAGCTATGTTTTACTAACTGTAAAATTAAACTGGTTTTTCAAAAACTGGTTAGTAGTAGGCTTGAATTTATCACAATAATAACTATGTACTTAACTGTAATCTTTATATACCTACAGGTTCACAGGATTGCATATTAAAAATGTAATGATCTTCTTAAAAAAGTGTCAATTGTTATATAATAATTAATTATTCATTGTATAAATTATGTATTCCAATTTGAAGTATCTACAACTCTACATCCCTATCGAGATGGTAATGGCCAATTAAGTTCCGTAAAATTTTAATGCTAGGTTGATTTTGTGTTTAATGTTTGTAAAACGTTCTAATGTCATGTTGTTTTAATTGCATTGTAGGTACGTTATGTAAATTACTTTTTTAGTTACTTAGTAGATATTATTACTCGCACAAATATCAATAAATCTTACAAGGTAATTTTATCATAGGTTTAAGTATCTACATTTTCTGGGTGTTGTTAGTTTTAATACCTACTATCGATAGAGCGTATTATGGGAAAGGGACTAATAAAACATTACATTTTTTCTTTTTTCTTTTTTAAATGGTTTTTCTTTGTTGCGCCCACTTTTACTACGTTCATGTAATGCAAATTGAAGAAAATATGAAAGAAGCTGACAACAGCTTATCCTTTTAATGTTTTAATTAAATTTGGAGCTACACATACCTATCTACCTATATTACTTACAACACACAAATTGAAAGTGAAAAAAACATATAATACAGCTGATCTAATGATCTTACTCTTTATCGACAGCAATATTTTATTTTGGAATAACGTTTCCGCTATTACTCCTAGATGC
Organism: Maniola hyperantus; assembly: GCF_902806685.2. Lineage (NCBI taxonomy): Eukaryota > Metazoa > Arthropoda > Insecta > Lepidoptera > Nymphalidae > Maniola > Maniola hyperantus. The sequence continues at coordinate 7,403,881 of NC_048543.1, forward strand.
AGATGCAATCAGTGGGTAAATATGGCCAAAGTTATTTATGATATTTGGAGTCCCGATTCTATTACTGGAACGGAATCGTGTGAAACACAAAGAAATCTAGCAATCTCAGTCCGAGTGGCCGGCACGGAGGCTATGCACCGCGAAATATTTCCGAGATACATCTCCACGAGTGGCGATGTGCCGATATCTTCGGAGCGCAAGTTCGAATCGTCTATCGAACCTATGATCGGCTTCGACGAGAGGTCACGCGCGTTAAACGTAAATCAACATATCTCGCGATGGGAGATCTAACCAGCATGCGCCCGACAAAAGTGTTAGCCCGGGAGTCCACCACAAAAACTAACCGCTTCGTGAACAAAGCAAAAAAATATGTAGAAAATTGACTTTGGATACGATTAGTCGGTTGTAAAGTTACGTTAATTAGCTACATTTCGATCCAACCCTGTTCCGTGATCCAATCCAATCCATTAACCTGCATGCGTCCACTGCTGGACATAAACATTTTCGAAAGCGTGCCAACTAACACTGTCCTCCGTTTACTTCATCCATTCAATAATTTATCAAACCAGCAGGTATCAGGTAAGAATTATTGCGTACAATTTAAGTATTTCTTATTCACATATTTTATTATTTGCATTTACCCAAGCATGCCAGGAATTCATTATGAGTCAAAATATAGCCATACTAGCTGATGCCCGCGACTTCGTCTGCGTGGAATTAGTTTTTTAATCCCGTGGGAACTCTTTGATTATTCGGGATAAAAAGTAGCCTATATGTCACTCTCCAGGTCTTTATCTATACCCATATGCAAAAAATCACGTCAATCCGTTGCACTGTTGCGACCTGATTGAAGGACAAACCAATATACCAACAAAGTTTATTATAAAATAAGGAATACTGATTATATACATATTGTGTCTACTTATTAATTTTTGTTTTAAATATATTTCATGTACCTATATTTTGTTTGTGATGTTGAGCTCTGTGCCTATAAATTTTATAGCTGTAACATTACACTTGGGAAAAAAGTATATAAATTGGACAGGCCTGTGTGAACGACCGGCTCCTGCGACGCTCGTTCCGAGTAGGTACATAATATGTATCATTATCCCTTTTATGATTTGGTTCTTAATGTCCCATTTAAAATGTTAAAATACGGCTTATTTAGTTGCGTCTACTATTTATCATTTACTAGGGACCCGCCCCAGCTTTGCATGGGTGCACCGTGCAATGTAGATACTTATGTGGTGTCAGCCATCTATTATCACTGTGGTTGTTTTGTCATATTTCAAAAGAATAAGACAGAATTTTCTATGAAAGCTCTCAGTCAGTAGTTTAACAAATTAACACAAAACAGTATAAAAGTATACGGATATACCTTGATCTCATTACTCTATTTATTGATGAAAATTGCATTAAAATTTGTTGTGAAGTTTAAAAGATCTAAAGGGACAGACGGCGGGAAGCGACATTCTAGTATAAATGCTATGACATCGACATAGTATAAAACTTTGTTGATGTCATGTGTGTCAGTTGATGTTATACCTTGACTGTTACGTCTACTAATTATCATTTTATGCAAATTGGTACATGCAATATTTTTTTTTAAAAGAATATAGCCATTGTTGAATGGACTAATATTCCCCTTTCCTCTCCAACTAGCGTCAAGCTTGTGCTAGGAGTAGGTACGACAATAGTGCAACGGGCGGGGTTTGAACAGTCTACCTTTCGGTTTTCAGTCCACTCTTTACCCGTTGAGCTAATAATAAATAAACAAAGTTGTGTGTGTGTGTGTGCCATAATATCTGACTGACTGATCTATCACAGGTCAAACTACTGGACGGATCGGGCTGAAATTTGGCATGCAGATAGCTATTATCAGGTAGGCATTCGATAAAAAGGATTTTAGAAAATTCTACCCCTAAGGGGGTGCAATAGGGGTTTTGAAATTCGTGAAGTACACGCGGATGAAGTCGCGAGCATAAGCTAGTTTTAACCTATTAGAGTTATGTCTCCTGTAGATTTTTAGAAGGAGATTTGTAGAGCATTGTCTCTGTCGTTGACGCCGACAAAACGTCATAATATAGGTATGAGTGACAACGCTCTACAAAGCCAAAATGACATACTATACTTGCATTCTACATGAATAATAATTATTATGATTATTATGAGTCTCTCTACCAAGATCACTAATTGAGTCATCATTTTTTTATAGCAACTGAAAAATATTTAGGCAGAAATAAAATTCCTGATATTAATGAGCGAATCGTGTTTGTTATCGAAAAAGATTATAAAACGCGTCAAAACAAAGTCATTAATGTGTGAATATAAAAGGTATCTTGCATTGAAAATTACCATCCGTATAATTTTACGTCTCGTTCATTAAGACCATGTTTCATTAATAGCTGGATACTGGATAGAGAGGTGCCGGAATGTCGGCCAAGCGTCTCTTGAACGGACTCGATCCTTACCCTTAGTACGAGTTTGCACATCTGGACAACGGCGTCAAAGTCAAAAATTCCAAAACCATTTATTCAAAACTTGCTGATACCCGTGACTTCGTCTGCGTGGATTTATATTTTAAAATCTCGTGGGAGCTGTTTGATTTTCTGGGATAAAAAGTTGGTCCTTATCTATATCCATGTAAAAAATCACGCCGATCCGTTGCTTCGTTGCAGTGTGTTGTACCATTGTTAATATAATGGTACTTTTTGATTATCAATTGTTATTATTAAATTGGTATGAAAATTGATGTAATGGTGATAATAATTAATTACATAAACTTAAAACTAAAGCTACGAGGTTCCAAACAAGTTTAAAACACTACAATGTTAAAGGAAAATAGACCTAAACTCGTAGTAAGTGAAGGTTAAAGTAGTTTATTCAGTGCAAGGCACCGATTTTATTTCGCAAAGCCTCCAATTAAGGCGCTAGTCATAAATGTATGGACGAAAGGCTTGAGGTATTAGTGATTCGACTCGAAATCTATCAACGTAGTACAGATGTGCAAACTTGTACTAATCCTACTGGTCGCGATTGCAATCTTAGCGATTGATCGTTATCAGGACAGTTTTACGCGCCGCGTCGCTTTGCAAAGGGTGCAAGCAACAGCGCGAGATGTGTTCATGTCCCTTCGAATTGTATTTAATTACAGCTGGTACCACATTTTGACCTTATTGTGTGATTAGTCTGCGTACAGTGCTAACAAAAACATAATCAAGTATTATGTTGTAAGTGTTCTTGAATGTTTACTTATGGGTCTTTTTGTGTTAAATGTTTGATGTTGATAGGAATAGATGAATGAATATAACCACGATGATTGAGGCTTCTTCTGCGGTCATTGCATCATGATTATAATATTGAAATCACTACCGCTTCTTGTGATTTTTTAGAGTACCGTAACTCAAAAGGAAAAAGGATCTCTTATAGGATCAGTTTGTTGTCTGTCTCTAGTCTGCCCGTCTGCCGTTTCTGTCAGGAAAACCTATAGGGTACTTCCGGTTGACCTAGAATCATGAAATTTGGCAGGTAGGTCTTATAGCACAAGTAAAGGAATAAATCTGAAAACCGTGAATTTGTGGTTATATAAAATATAAAAAATTAAAATGTGTTTATGAACAATAATTAGTATTTTCAATTTTCAAGATAACGATACCAAAAAGGGTATCACATCACATGAAAGGGCTTTCTTTACTTGTACATTCTTAAACAGATTTCTATTTATTTTTATGCATATAGTAATGCCGGGACATAAATTGAAGGGTTGTCGTCGTCATTATTTTTATTGCATTGAAGTACCTACACATTAACTATTGATGGTACTATACTAGATGATGCCTGCGACTTTGTCCGCGTGGATTTGTTTTTTTACAGGCTTTATTTAACTTGCAATGTTTGTATGGTTTGCAAGGCTTGCTTAGGTCAAATCTTCCAACTGAATTAGAACCTCCTTTCTCTTAACTTACAGAGTGGAAGACGTTGGAGATATGATCTTTCAAAAATCTGATCACGTGGTCACATAGACACCACGAACACAAGTGACAGCAGCACCCTTTAATTTCAGATATTATATTCAAATATAATAAATTGTAATAGGATGTTTGTGTACATTCTTTATTTTTTATGTTTGTCTGTCTGTATCAATATTGATCTGAAATAAACAAAATAAGAATATATTGTTTACTTGTGACAACCCTAGACGTTGTCGTAACGCTTGTCGGCATTTACCACGAGATCAAAGGCGTTGGACTACTGTTACTCTTCTTATACTGTAGTGTTATGTGCTAGAAATTCTAACCCGAAAACAGGTATCACAGATTGATTAAATATTATGTAGGTAGGTCCGTAGGTACCTGTAATAGTGCTTGAAGTACCTAATGAATAGGTACAATTTTTCTTTGATTGATGAATAAGGGGCCCGATACTAAAACAATGTAGGTACATAATTCGTTATCTATTATGAGTTAAAAGAAGAAGAAATAAAAGTCAATGTATTTATTTGTCGGGTTCAAAATTTCTTGCTTTCCAAAATTAAGTAGTAGGTACTGTTTAAGAAATACACAGAAGAATACTGCTGCAGAAACTGTACAGTAGTCAATCAATCAATCCTAGCATAGAGTTTACAAAGGTAATTGGAAATGCTATCGTACGAATACGTGTAAACCGTAACAGTTTAGAGGTGACAATTGACAACAAATCTACATGTCTATGGGCCAAGCACACACAATACTTACTTTTAGTATCGGCGATTAGCAATATTGCGACTGCAGTGAGTGTTGTGGGCCATAGCACACACGATATTTTTAGCATCAGCGATCGCCGATAGTTGCATTTCAGAAGCTTGATGCCGCCATTGAACACTCCACTCCCAACACACACAATATCGAGTCACAGCAACGCAATTAATACGTTACTTTAGAGTTAGACCAAGCGAGAAAAAATCTAAAAATGTATAAACAAGACAGTTTTAGCAATAAGCAATCGAAAAATGTTAGTTTTCGTTTATAAAATTATCTAATGAATTTTATACCTAATTGATTTTAAGGATTTAATTTTTGAACTGTTCTACAAAAATATCCAAAACGCATGATACCTACCGTAGTGTGTCCGCGTGACGTCATCAGCTCATGAACGTAAAAAGATGGCGGGTAGCGTTTTCGCGGCGGTTTTTAAATGCATTTTTATTACACTTATCGATTGAACAAATTTTTTGTAATTTTTTTGGTAGTTTATTATCACTTTAGGATCAAATTAAGATACTTTTCAAAAAAGGTAAAATACCCTATTAGAAGTTACGTATATTGGTGTATATTGATCTAATTAGCAATAAATAAATGACAACAACGCTGTATCAAAACGGGCCTAACTATGAACGCCTCCGCTCACTGTATGGGAATATGGGAATGCACTATTAGGTACCGTATTAACCTGTTCGTCACATGCTGTCAAATTCCTTTCACACCCACAAAAAGTACTGTTGCGTAACATTGTCCAATCGAACCGTTTATGATGCTACGAGAAGATTGCTTATACATCTACCCTGCTGTACATCTACCCAAATTATTGTCCAATAGAGCCTGCGCAGACGACAGACTATATTGTCCGCGGAGGACAAAAGTCCGTCGTAATTATTACGGGTTTTCGCCATTCTATCAGTCCATCGTGTGCGTTATGCGATGCAGTTTTGAAGTGATTAATTTTTGACATCCGCGGACAAGAGTCTGTCATCTGCGTAGGGCCTTACTCATTAATACTAGGCTCAGAACAAGGACTATTAGAAGTAGCCCTATTGTGACACTTACTGTTAGAGCGAGATAGCTAAATGCATTTAAGCTCTTATTAGCGAATAAGAAGTAGAAGTAAGATTTTACTTCTACTTCTTGAACATCAAACAATATTTTAGTTATTTTAATTTTAATTTTAATTTATATTAATTTCTTTATTTAGTAGGTATTTTATTATAATGTATAATGTATAACTTGCTGGATTTATATCTGAAAATAAAGATTTATTTATTATTATTTATTATTATTAGAAAGTGACAAAATGATTATGTTTTGTCCTTATCACCGTGGCCACTTTTTTTTTGTTTGTCAAAATGTATTTGTACGTGAGTATTTGACAAACAACGTGAAGTGTAGAAGGAAGAAGGGACTGAGGGGGCCACGCTAGCTGCAAATCTGACATATATCTGATACTAGGACTCCGTGATAGCCTAGTGGTTACGAGTCGTGCTTTTGTTCGAGGTGTCCGGGATTCAATCCCGCGCACGAATTTTTAACCTGTTAAACAGAAACGCATAGTTTTTACATGTATTTTTTTGAACCCTCGTTGATGATGATGATGAAGATCAGACATTTATCATTGATTAGTAAAGTTATTGTAATATGTGATGGTACCAACTTCTAGATTCTTTAAAGTCTCTGATAAAATGTCTACGAGCATTTAAGTCGCCTTACGTAGGAGTCAGGTTAACACATCTGAATGGAAAACACAGGGGCTAGGAGCTCAGAGAGATAATGTTTGTATACAATATCGCGAATCGTCTCTGATAACGCTAATGAATCCATGTTGCCGTCACACTGTTTGAACGATGGCATGGATAAAGTCTAGCTTACACATTTGTCTACTAAAGGCGAAATCTATAGATCGTATTTGACTTTACACTTAGAGTTGAAACGAGACAGAGATCCTATAATGCTCCTTTTTTCTTTTTGAGGTATGGAACCCTTAAAATAATAACACAAGAAGAAAATTTAATGCATGCAAATAAATTAGCCGTAAACATAATAGAAGCAGGCCATACTACAAGAACAGCTAATTAATAAATGAAGTTCAGGTTCTATAATAAGACACTAGACCTAACGCATGGTCAGTTTTTGTCCCACTGAAGTTGTCTCTCACACAATACCGTAACATCGTAAGTTACGTGATTATGACGCTACATTCGCTGACTTAAGATCTACTTTTGCTTATCTAAACCTCTTTATTTTATGTAACTGAATGATGTACGGCACAGATAATTCTTAGATAGCTTTAAAGGGTATGTTAAAGAAGCATTGCGCACGCAACTTGTTAATTAGTCAACGTTTAATTAAATTCTACATATCGGGCATTTTACTATTTGACATAGACTTTCTTGGCAAGCCATTTTAATTTTTACTGCAATATTAATGAGAATTTAATTTATTGATAGATTATAGGTAGCCTGTAGGTATGTTTAACACGGGTATGAAATCGCACATGGATACTTATGATGATCGTATTTTTATAAATATGATTTTATAGATATTTATGTATGACTATCTTATGCTCGCGACTTCGTCCGCGTGGACTACATAAATTTTAAACCCTCATTTAACCCACTTAGGGGTAGAATTTCGAAAAATCCTTTCTTAGTGGACACCCACTCTTTACAAAGAACATACCCTCCACATTTCACGTCTCTAGGACCAGCCTTTTCAGTCAGTCAGTCAGGGCTTTAAATTTTATGTAGGTATATAGATATTAAATCATTGTCATTTCTCAGATCCCTTCCTAATTCACTTCTGGGGCTGTAAAATTGTAAAAAAAATATAAATAGCGGACTTTAGAGTGCCTTCTTATTTTTATCGCAAGAACACGTCGATAAATACTCACTTATTCAAATGGCGCATAAAGTAGATACTTAAATATCATAAAATAACACGGATAATGTATAAATGGCCGCGGTAAGGTAATAAATTCATAGTTACTGACGCATGAAGCTTTCATGCTAACTTGCTGCGTGCGAAAATTTGTGTAAAAATGTATTTATTCAACCCTAAGGTAAGGACGTTCACACTGTGTTTACTTTTTAGAGTTCCGTCGATCGTCGATTTTATTTTACTTCAAACAGCGTTAGGCCTTGTGGGTGGGCTAACCTGGAACCCCTTCCAGGCTACCATGACATGATTTATTTAACCTATAACCAGCATACCGGCAATCGCAATCGGTACAGTTTTTGCAATTCAAGAAAGCGCGAGAACTTTTTTTGTGGTTAGGTCGTATACGTGGACATTGCGTAAGTGTCCTGCCATACCTGTCGGACTAATCAGTCACGAGCAAGTGCTCGCAGACACACACATTTACTTTACCTTACTTATGCCTATACGAGTTAAACACAAGAACAAAAGTTAAAATGCAAGAACTATAACAGTATCACGGCATCGCCGCATGGGACTAAAAACACCTCTATATATCCACGCGGAAGAAGTCGCGGACATCACATGATCTGTTACGAATATTATAATAATAATATGATGTTAACATAATATACAGAACCCTACAATTTCTTTAACTGATGTGCATGACTTGTTTTATTTATAAATGGGTAGGTACCTAAGTAATAATAAGATGGAGACAAGTTAATTGATTTTAGATAAGGATAATGGTCAAAGTTGTGGACGTTTTACATGTAGATGATTCATAAAAAGAAAAATGAAAAAAATAACTATAAAACGAGTAGTTATTTAAAAATATTGCGAATACTTACTTAACACTAACTAGCTGTAAAAAGTTGCACATACTTAAAACCTATTAAGAAGGCAGTTTGTCAACCCAATTAGCTAATTTGCAAGTAAATCATTGATAACGGAGATAGAATGTTCCTACTGAATTGTAATTTGAAGCAATTAAACACCAAAACTTCATTAATAATGTAGATAACATTTGAATTAAATAATTGTTTCATTGGAGGATTATCTGGCGTTATTTAAAAAAAGATGAATTTTAAGTGCTTACCAACAAAGAGATACTTATTCTTTATTGAGCATTAATAATGATATAAATACAATTCAATTAAATACTACTAATCAGCGCATGGCCAGCGTGGTAGACTACGGCCAAACCCTTTCTCACTCTGAGAGGAGACCCGTGCTCTGTAGTGAGCCGGCGATGGGTTGTTCATGATCATGAAATACCATTAACTAATATTGCTCCATTAAATATAATAATTTCGTTAATGTGACCACAGGCAAACACGACACTAATTATTATGCATGATAGCGTTTAGAAAACTTCAATATATGATATTATAAGTATACCTATAACATGTCCATACTAACATTGTAAATGCAAAAGTGTATGTCTATCCGTCACTTTTTCACGGTACAGAAACAGCTTGCATTCCGGAGAAGGACAATACCTACACCTAATCTTCATCCTTTTATATTTTAAAAAAATTTATCCCGGAAAATCAAGGAGTTCCCACGGGATATTTGAAAACCTTGAGCCTCATCTTGTCAACTCCAAATAATTTTTACTTGTATAGGCAGGTAACGGTTTTTGAAGATAGGTACGCAGATCACGCTACGGATAACACGAACAAGGCTGTTTAGAAATAAACAACGAGAAGTATACTAGAACGAAGAGGAACATCAAAAAGCCTCATACCTACCAGAAACGTGAAGGCTTATTGGTATGAATAATCATACATAGGTAGGAGCCATTCGCGTTTTGTGCACACGCACAAAGGATTGTCGAAGAAAAAATAATAAAAGGCTTGAGCAAATTCTTTACCTTCCCCTAACAAATGATTGAACGATCCTTAATGAACTGGCTTAAGCCCTTAGGTAACATAATACGCAGAATTAAGTCCTGTTCAGACTATTGGAGTAGGGTAATAAAATCTTTCAATTGTAGACTTGATTGGCCTAGTTATAAAAGATAGTGCGCATAATCTTATAGTTTATATTAGTAGTTACTTACTGTTGTCATAAAGTTATTATAATTTTATATGCTGCCGATGGTATGATAATTCAATCTTCTCTTATAGTTAAAGTAGCATTAAAATAGGTTTTTAATAAAGTTTGTCACACACGATAGAACTAGATACTAGATAGACTGCTCAACATTCACTATTTGCTTTATTATTGCAAATGGTTGCTAAAACATGCTTTGGATTCTATAGCTTAAAAAATGCGGCTATCGATATAAAATTTAATGAAGTTAATACATTTATATCTATGAATGCGGCAATGTAACTATGGTCGTTGGTAGTTGTTTTTAGGGTTCCGTACCAAAATTGTAAAAAAGAAACTGTTTCCAAAGAAAGGAAAGAAGAAGAGAAAAACTTGTTAAATAAGAAGAAGGAAGGAAGGAATTGTAAGGAAGTAACGAAATTGTAGAAAATAAGGAAAGTACAACTACGTCCATCCGTCCGCCACACCTGCTCATTTCAGTTACTTTTATTTATTTTTGAGCCTCTTAGTTTTCGAGTTCCAATGAAAAAGTCAAACAAATACCGTTCCCCCTAACCTGTCTACAAAATATATTGCAAAGCGAAAAATCTGAGAATCAGTAGAGTTGACTAAAGTTTGTAGGTATAACTTTACAGGAAAATAAAATCAGTAATATTTAAACATTACAAATAATTAACTCATTTTTTTTGGGTCACAAATAAATGGGATTTGTTTTGCGTCCTCCCTGTCGCAGCGATAAGCTAACGGCAAAGCCGTGCCGCCAAACGATTTTAGCGTTCCGGTACGATGCCGTGTACAAACCAAAGGGGCATGGGCTTAATAAAAACTGCAATACCCCTTCCAGGTTAGCCCGCTTCCATCTTAGACTGCATCAACACTTACCACCAGGTGAGATTGCAGTTAAGGGCTAACTTCTATCGGAATAAATAAATGAATAAATCTGACCAAATAACTATTTACTTATATTATGCTTTTTAAGCTACGGCCGAGGCTGACTTGCATTTGGCCGGTTTTTTTTAATATCCACCATTCAGTTTGAATTAATTTAATTTATTGTGTATATTGGGCACTTGCAACAAGTGTATGAATTATTCCAGCGGTGATGTCTCATAAATTTTTACTTTTTCGATTAAGTTTAGAGTAAGATAATTAAGCTCGGATATGCACGCTCAATTCATTAGCTGCATTGAGAGCAATTTTTCATATGATTCGCTCGTTAAACAAGGTATTTCTTTTGATTGCTTTTAATTCCAACGTTAAAACCGTTTTAAAAAGTTTTTGGTCGGCATGTCTGTGAGTGTTTAAGGACATATTATTCATGGATTGTGTCATTTTAGCTTTAAAACAATGAAATTTTAACTAAACCAGTAGAAAAGAAAAAAATCTCATCTTTCAATTGCGAGTAAGCCTTGGTCTTAAGGTTAATTAAAGACTAGCTACTTGCCCACGGCTTTGCCCGCGTTAACTTAGGTTTTTAAAAATCCCATAGGAACTTTGGATTTCCCAGGACGATAAGTAGCCTATCCGCAGTAGCCCGTCCCCGGGATGCAAGGTACATTTTTACGAAATTTCGTAAGTACATGTAAAAATGGCTTCGGCATTCTTTAAAAATCCCGTGGGATCACCACGTTTCAGGAATGCTTCCTTCTTCTTCCTTCCTTGTAAATTCTTACATCAACAGGGTTGACGAGTAGGGTCCTCGATTTCAATGATAAAGTCTTTACCTGGTAGGTACCTCTAATATCAATTTATACCCGACAGTTTCTAAATCCCATCCCATCAATTCTGATGGTCAGGTCCCCTGCAGCATCAGGATTGAGGAGTTCAAATCCAAATTTCTTATGGGACGAAGTCGCAAAGTTTCTCTATCGATTAAAAAAAATTACGCTAATCAGTTCAGAAATCTCGGAGATTTCGGTGTACATTGATAGAAATACAAAATTTCTCCTTTTTTAAAAGTCAGTTAAAAATTAGCCTTTGTTACTCCTTGGTTAATCCTCTACTTGTCTGTGAAAGTCCGGTCAAAATAGGTTCAGCCGTTCCGACGATTAGCCCGTTCAACAGAGAGGCAGACAGACAGACAAAAATTTTAAAAACATGTGATTCAGTTATGGTACAGTTCAAATAACCATATCAGTTTAATATGAGTTAGTTATTTCTAAATTCGAACAGACAGAAACTTCAATTTTATTTATCAGTATAGATAAACTGTTATATTAAAAATAATTTTACAAAGAAAAGATGCAACTGCAATCACTTTATCTATAGGTACCTATAGGTCCGTTCGTTAACCTGATTTTCGTCGAACGAGAATCGAACCCGGTGTAACAGCCATCGTGGCCGCGACAACGATCTCGCTCCCATTGTCTGCTTCACTAACGATAACATTCTACTTTGCTCAGAGAATTTTAACGAAACCATAAAAATCTCTAAAATTAGCAGTGTGAACAAAAAGTGTTAGATTGAGCATAAAAATTTGAAAAAAATAAATAAGGATAGGTATCATCATCATCATGATCAACCCATCACCGGCTCACTACAGAGCACGGGTCTCCTCTCAGAGTGAGAAGAGTTTTGGCCATAGTCTACCACGCTGGCCATGTGCGGATTGGTAGACTTCAAACACCTTTGAGAACATTATGGAGAACTCTCAGGCATGCAGGTTTCCTCACGATGTTTTCCTACACCGTTAAAGCAAGTGATATTTAATTAATTAAAACGCACATAATTCCGAAAAGTTAGAGGTGCGTGCCCGGGATGGAACCCCCGACCTCCGATTAGAATGCGGACGTCCTAGCCACTAGGCTATCACTCCTTCTCAGGATCAGGATCAGGATTCTGCTATCAGGATAGGTATGCATACAATATAATATTTTAGTAGGTAGGTACTACATAGCTAGATAACCCATGTTTTAAAAAAATTATCATCATAAAGAATGTTTTACAAGTCTACTTTGTGACACATATAAAACCACGGAAGGTATACATATATATGGTGTGTCATTTCGTCTACTATCAATAAGTAGATGCATGAAAATATTTGCAATACCAATAAAAATATACAACATAAGCATTGATAATTTTGTTACCTGCCTGACTAATCGGTTATTAATTAAGTTTTACTGAGCTAAATATAAATAAATTTAAATTACGTCACGTAGATAAATTACATCATATATACTTCACGTAGGTTTATTAACTTTACTTGCAGATTTTTTTTAAATAATGTTATATATATCTATTCCTTACCTAGTACTTAACGTCTTTTTATTTAAATTTGTAATTCAGATTCATTTAAATTCAACGAAAAGCAATTTCACTTGGTACATTTTTATGTAAAAAACAAACTGCCAAGCTCTTATATTAAAATGACAAACGAGTTAGATATAAATTGATTTAGTAAGAAATACCTATTCAATCAACTAATGGGTTTGCATTGTCGGCTGATAAGGTTTTTTATATCCCATGTTGGTTCCATTAACAACTGTCCAGAACAACCAATATTGATAGCTTTGGTGCTTTTGAAAATTTTAAAGCATTTAACAAAGTAAAAGCTGTTATATGTTAAGTAGGATGCTAGGCCATAGTCCACCACGCTCGCCAAGTGCGGATTGGCAGACTTCACACACATTTGAAAACATTATGGAAAACTCTCAGAAAACTATGCAGAATTCCTCAGCAAGTTTAATTACCTACTTAAAACGCACATAACTCTAAAAATTTTAGAAGTGCGTGCCCGGGATTGAATCGCGGCCTCCCGGAATGAGGCGGACGTCTTAACCACTAAGCTATCACGGCTTAGAAAATCTTGCTTAGAAACAGACTACCTCCTTCGGACAATCGGCTTCGATTAAGGCGCCAATAGCCTTATGTAATGGGTTTGGACTGTAGTCTTCGAGCTCTAACAAAGAGCAATAACTAAAGCTTGAATGAGTAATAACCTGAAACTAAACTAGCGGCACGCTATGATGGCCGGTTTGACGTTTGTCCGCTCATGAAGTTCCTCAAGCTCAAGAAGTGATGTGCAGAGATTCATAAATTTTATCGAATGTAGTTTTAGGTTTAGGACTCAAAATTTATTTATTAAATTGATTTCTTAAATGTATACAAGTGTAGAAAAATCAGTTTGCACCATTTAAGGGGTGAATGTACTTGTGAATATGAACAATTTTCACTATGTGGACAAACCTCTGAAATCGCAAAAAAATATCAATAAATTTTTAAAAATGGAATCTAATACGATCGTCACATAGGATCGCTGGCTAGCACAACTACTACCTCCGGCAAACTCGCGTCAATGCTCAATGCAAAACAAAGCAGTTTCGAATTGACGTTGCTTCGAAAAGTATAAACTGTCAGTGCAATGCGATTGTGATATAGTTTTGACCTGGCTTTGGATTTCAAATATTGATACTGCATTACTGTTGACCCTTGCTCGTTAATTTGGACTCTGTTCAAGCCCTTTGTTGTGGATTTCGTCGATATGACCGAACGTACGCAGAGAACTGTTCTAAATAGTCAGACACGTGAGTTCCTAATACGCCTTCGTAACTATTTCGATCGTGAAGCTCAAAATGGAGGGCCAATTTTACCTATAACGTCAGTGGTTGAACGCGTAGCTGATGCGCTTAATATTGGACAACGAACTGTTAGACGGATAACTAAAAAAAAATATGGCGAGACTGGCACAGAAGAAAATAAACTTCACACACCAAAAAAGAGAAAACGAGCAAAACCAGTCGTAGGCATCGATAGCTTTGATGCCGATGCTATCCGAAGACATGTTTACGGCTACTATTTACAGAAGGAGTATCCAACAAGAAAAAAGTTGGTGCATTCACTGAAGGAAGCTGGATTATTCTTCGGTGGGGAAAGTTCTTTAACGAAGATTTTGAAGACCATTGGATTTCGATACAAAAAATGTAACAAACGCAAAATATTGATGGAAAGATTTGATATAGCGATGGCAAGGTATACTTTTTTACGGCAAGTGAAAGAAATCAAAAATTGGCAAAATGTTGTGTTCTTGGATGAAACATGGCTTAATGCTAACCATACTGTAGGCCGTTCTTGGAACGATGACACAGCAGCATCTACTTCCAAAGTTCCTGTAGGAAAAGGATCGCGACTTATAATTTGTCACGCCGGAACCATCAACGGGTTTGTCGAAGGTTCTCTCATGGCTTTTGCGTCAAAAACCACTGGAGACTATCATGAAGACATGAATGGAGAAAAGTTTACTGAATGGTTTACCTCAATGTTGTGTAGCCTCCCTGAACCATCTATTATAATTATGGACAACGCCCCATACCACTCGATGCAAATTGACAAGCCACCTGCCCAATCCCAAAAGAAAGCTGATATCGTCGCATGGCTTCGTAAAAATGGCGTAGATGCAAACATGAATATGTTAAAAGCGGAATTAGTACGTCTTTTAAAAGAAAACAAACCAACCAAGATCCGATACGTCATTGACGAAATAGCATTAGAACATGGGCACAGAGTTATACGGTTACCGCCTTACCATTGTGAGTATAATGCGATTGAGTTGGTGTGGGCTCAAATTAAGGGATATGCTGCAAGACACAATACAGAACCCCCATTTACCACAAAAAAAATGCTAAAATTATTAGAAGAAGCTTGTGAACATGTGACTAAAGGAGACTGGGAAAAGGTTGTGAATAGAACTGTTAAATTAATAAGGGAAGATTATGAAAGAGATGTGAAAATAGATAATATTATAGAAAACGAACATATAATTATTAATGTATGTGATGATAGCAGTGACGACAGTGAAAATAGTAGTATGGACGAATCTGATTAATTATGGCCTTTTGTGGCACCTTTTTCGGTATCTTTTGTATTCATATGTTTCTTGTGTGCATATAAAGTATGTATATTCATTTTCGTTCAAATATTCAGTTCGTTCAAATAAATTAAATAAACATATACATTTTTGTTTTATTAAACCTATTTAATCAGGTACAAAAACAAAACTTAATTGTTTTTTGTTCGAGAATAAATTGACATTCCACATCACTATTGTAATGTGTCAAACCGGCCATCATAGCGTGCCGCTAGTGTAGTTAGCATTTAGATACGGCATTAATTTCAACGCTGTCACAATACTGGCCACTACGAAAAAGGTATTTATTATTCAATTTACTCGTAGATACATATCTATTACTGGACATGTATGCAATTCGTGGGAATAGACATAGAACAGTGGCTAGAATACTGGCTAAGAAACAATTAAAAGCCTGATTCATATAGAACGAGATGATGCCCGCGACTACGACCTCGTGGATATATAGGTTTTAGGGTTCCTTATCCGAAGGGTACTGACGAGGCCTCCGCTGTCTGTCTGTCTATCAACGGGCTGTATATAATGAACCGTAATAGGTAGAGACTGGAAATTTTCACATAGTTTGTATTTCTATTGCTGATATAACAACAAATAATAAAGATTTTAAAATGATCACCTTGTAAATTGTACAATACACAGTGGTACAGTAGTATCTTGCACGCAGGTACGGAACTCTACATGTGTGAGTCTGTCTCGCACTTAACCGGTTTTTTATAAATCCCGCAGGAATTCTTCGATTTTCCGGAATAAAAAAAAACCGGCCAAGTGC
This sequence comes from Maniola hyperantus, assembly GCF_902806685.2. Classification (NCBI taxonomy): domain Eukaryota; kingdom Metazoa; phylum Arthropoda; class Insecta; order Lepidoptera; family Nymphalidae; genus Maniola; species Maniola hyperantus. The sequence continues at coordinate 7,420,235 of NC_048543.1, forward strand.
GAGTCAGACTCGCGCACCGAGCGACGGTGGTGTGCGGACATCATACGCCGTTGAAAACATTATTGCGAACTCTCGGGCATGCAGGTTACATCACGATGTTTTCCTATATCGTTAAAGTAAGCGATATTTAATTGCTTAAAACACACATACATATCTCTGAAAAGTTAGAGGTGCGTGCCCGGGATCGAACACCCCCTGAATAAGAGGCAAAAATGTTTTTATCACTAGGCTATCACCGCTCCCATACTTACTATTCAGAATTATAAGTAGATACATACCTATAATGCTCACACAGCTAATCATATTTTATCGTTTCTTAAGAACTTTTTAATAAGCAATAATATTAAATTAAACTTGTTTCGTGTTTATAATAATTATTTTAACTAACCATAGAGAATCTGTAATGCGTCAACCGACTAATCAATAAGCCAATGCTTGGCCATTACCATAAAAACTAGAATTTGTTAGAGCTTTTAACTCGCTGTACAGCGATAGAGTTATTAACTTATTTTTCACTTCTTTCAGGCGTATGTTTAATACTGAGTAATTTAATGAGGAGTTGTTGTAAGTGCATAGCGTTATATAATAATAGCTTAAGCTGAAGGCATTATAAAATTGATAGCTACTTAATAACATAAAATTCTCAAAATGAACAATCCTAATAATATTAGAAGTGAAGGTTTGTATGCTGGTTGCTCCTTTGTGCCACAATGACTGAACCGATTTGGCTGAAATTTGGAATGGAGATAGCTTATACTTACCATGAACTAACACATTGGCTACTTTTTAGGGTTCCGTGCCTCAAAGGGAAAAAGCAATCCTTATAGGATCACTTCGTTGTCTGTCTGTCGTGTCTGTCACGAAAACCTATAGGGTACTGCCCGTAGACCTAGAATTAATGAAATTTGGCAGGTAGTCAGGTCTTATAGCACAAGTAAAGGAATAAATCTGAAAACCGTGGATTAGTGGTTACATCACACAAAAAAAATGTGTTTATGAACAAATAATTAGTATTTTCAATTTTTTAAGTGAGATAACTATACTAAGTGGGGTATCGTATGAAAGGGCTTTACCTGTATATTCTAAAACATGTTTTTATTTATTAACCACAAAATTCTTTAACCACGATTTTTCGTGCAAAATGTCGAAAAAAATAATCGAGCACAAAACCCTTCGTAACCATTCTGAGAGAAGACCCGTGCTAGGTATAGACCACCGATAGGCTGTGATGTTGAAGTAATAATAGTTTTTCTTTTATCTAAGTTGGGAAAGCTGCAATGGCAAACTTTCATTAAGGGCCACCATTCACTAACGTTATTTATAAATTCTCGACATAGGCACCTACTTCTAATCTCTTTTTGATTAGAACATTTTATTTCATTTCTTTTTAGTGATATAAAATTCTTTACATTAGCTGCCTGTCGACTAACCACGTGAGTAGGTAACCGCCGGGAACTTGTAGGTATACATAATGGAAATCACTCACGATAGAAAATAAATTAGTAGCCTGTAGGGCGATTGTCTAAAACCTGCATCAATCATTATTACAATCTCAATTATTCTGATTGGCTGAATTTGTGCGATTCTTGTTGCAACAATGCATTGTAGCCAATAGTGAGCGAGCATTAACCAATCAGAGATGATTGCGATCGTGACATCGTAGCTGAAAACTGAAAGCTTAGCTTTACTTCTTAATGGTTGAAAAATATGAAATCTCTAGCTCAGACACGAGTGAAGCAACAATAGTCTTGCCTGACAAGGAAAAAGTCGTGACCGCCTCGCGGTCGGGTCGGCGGGACGCTGCGGGCGTAAATAATGCTGACGTCCGATCTTAATTATCGCTCCATCGTTAGAGATGACCGACGGGCTGACCGAAATCGGCGAGCGAGTTGCGACAGTGCGCGGGGCGGGGTGTCGGCCATTATCTCAACGGTTAATCGCCCACCGATAAATCGGTCGGAGCTAGAATCACCTGCGTCCGATAGTGCCGTTTTGGCAGCGCACATTGTAATTCTTTTGTTGTTATTACTATTGTTTTGCTCGTGATGACTCGGGCTTTTCGTTCTATAATAATAATCGATATTCCTAGATAAGCCGATGAGAGGTACATTTTATTATTATAATTCTCTAAACATGAGTCATCAATGGATTTGGCTTTGTGGAAGAATACTATCATTATGAGTATCGTAATTTATAACCTGAACACCTACGTACTTTATTGCTGAAACAACGTAGGTACCTATTAGGCAGGTATTATTAATGTTAGTTAGGAGGCAGGTATTCATGTAACTACTACCTTTGCAAATATTTCATTCAAGTAATGATAACTGTAAATACCTATTTAAGAATACGGTAAAGATTCTATTCAGTTCAAGTGCAGTTTGGGGCACAATGTTTGTCTGTTAAATACAAAACACCCACAACTTACGCACACAAGTTCAATTTCATGATTATGCACGTTGCACAATATGTTTAGTACGCGATAGGTTGAGATGGCAATCGGAGTGGGGGCGCCACGCACACCCGCACAGCCCCCGCGCTAACCCGGTGCAGGATAGCGCGGGTGTGCGGGTCGTCCCCCCAGCTCATAACCCGATTGCCATCTCGACATGTCGCGTACTATAGGTACCCGTCCGCTTTATACTTAAATTAAAAATATTTTACCGTGATTGACTCGTAATCGATCGATCACTTTGATGCCAATTAAACCTTAAATTACCTTTTTAATTAAGTTTAATTTCATTTATAAATCGCTTGTTATAAATTGTTCGCCTGCTGTACTAACAACTGCTACGAACTTAAAGGTAATTATATTTTTTCACTAATCGATATCAAATAACAAACAACCTAAAACAAAAATGACATGTTCTCATTTGGTTTCTGATCGTTAATCGTGAACCGCTTTGTAGTCGCCGCAGCGCCCGCGCAGGATCGCGATGCAAAGGGCGACGGTGAAAAATTCTGTGCTCGTGAGTTTCGTTCATGTACTTCATTTATTTGCCGGGACTGTGAATATTGTTTACGGGAGATATTAGACAGCTTCCTGCTATCCACTGAACTGACATTATTCAACAACATAACGGGTTAAATTTAAAGATGCATTTATAAGGTAGATTGCAAGATACCTTCCCTAAAACATCACAAACATTTAGGGCATTCTGAAAAATATACGATGCTTGTTGTTATAGCAAAATTATACTATCGATCAAGCAGTAATACGAAGATAATGCCCCCGGGATGCGAATTTAGGAGAAATTGAGGGTGCTTGCGTGCCTACCTTCAGGGCATGATCTTTACATGCACACTGATAAACATTATTATATTCTGAATCATATACCACAAGAAGGACAGTTTCGAAGACGGAAAATGTAATAAAATTACACGTATTGAGATAAATATCGTAATATGGGCCACAATTTTGATGGCCGGCTGAATTAAGTCTGAATACATTAGTATGATGGGAAGGGCAATTTTGCGAATTTATAAACGTTCACTTGCCCATCTATCTTTTCTTATTCGGACGGTATTCTGTGAATCTCTACTTTCATGTGCTTTAAAAAATATAATTAACAATACATAATAAATATAGATATTACAAATGTTAGGTCATAATCGTAGTGTAGAAACCAAAAGGGGTGTGTGTGAGTTTAATAAAACTGCCATACCCCTTCCACGTTCTTGGACTTCATCATCGCTTAACACCAGATGAGATTGCAGTCAAGGGTTAACTTGTATCTGAATAAAAAAAAAGATCAACCCATCACGAATCTCTTCTCAGAATGAGCATGGTTTGGTCATAGTCCACCGCGCCATGATCCGGGACTTCACACACCTTGGAGAACATTATGAAGAACTCTCAGACATGCAGGTTTCATCACGATGCGCAATGTGTTAGGGCAAGTGATATTTAATCGCTTAAGAGTTAAGACACAGATAACTCTGAGAAGTTAAAGATTTGTGTCTGGGATCGAATCCCCAACCCACTAGGCTATCACGGCTTCCCTTCGACATCGACAAGTAGGTATTAGATACGGTATATCAACTAATAATATGTATAAAGGTAAGTAAAACTTGTCATAATTATCGAGCAATCTGCGAAGTGCTGTCGCGTTCCCGAGTTTTTGGTAAACATAGGACCAAACGACCGATAAATGCGCTCAAGGCGATGCAAATTGCGTCGCCTCTTATCGATGCACTTTATCCGGGACTTTTGTGCATATTTTACATATATTTGTGGGGATATCGATAGACTGTGTGGGCGGACTCCGCGCCCGCATACTAATGCATGCGAGGAGCTGCACGCGGATACGCACTTAGGTAAAATTAAAGGGTGCAGTTTTACAAAAATGCCTGTAACATAGCAGATTACTTTTTATCTAGAACGGGTTTGCATTTTAGTAAAATGTCATTATTACAATATTAAAGATAACATATTCTTATTTAGACCACCGTAATTTAGAGGAGGTACCTACTCCTAGTGGCTCACATGATTCCGGCACTATAAATAAATCTAGTATCCTGTAAATATTAATTTAGCACTATTCTTGACCTGTCAGTATGCCAGCTTGTGGGAACAAACCAAAATGACCAGTCAGGAGTCAATTTATGAAAGACTGGATGATGCCACGACTTAATCACCCGCGTGGGTTTAGGTTTTTTCAAAAATCTCGTGCGAACTCCAACTTTTCGAGATAAAAAATAGCCTAGGTATGCTCGTTTATAGGATGCAAGCTATCTTGTGCCAAATTTCGTGAGCGGATGCATAGACACCTATAAGTAGTTAAAGACCTGGAGAATGATATAGGCTGCTTTTCATCCCGGAAAATAAAAGAGTTCCCACGGGATTTAAAAATGACTCCACGCGGACGAAATTGCGTACATTAGCTAATTCATAATATTAGTATGGACTGTTTCAAAGTTTACATACTTCCTAAGATGACTACAGTGACCCGACACGACGCTTTAGATATGATTCTTTAGCAATTTCATAGTAAGACAGAACTAGAAGAAATAAATGAAGTGTCTGGTACGTTATAAACTTTGAGAAGGTAACATAATTGTGCTAGTCCTGAGGGTATAGCGGTTGGTCTGCGGTCACGACGCGCTCTAACCATAGAGGCCCTAAACGATGCCACCATATCTGTAGCCTGCTCTCGGCCCTTTGCCTGTCGACAGATATGTATAGTCTGGGGCTAACCTTTACAGCGATTATCTTAACTTACCTTGATTTCTTTTCTGCAATATTTTCATCTGTTTCCAAAATTCGTATAAGTAGTTAATATTTAAATGGAGTTACATTATTTCATCGTGGAGAAAATATCTGCATTAATATACCAAAAATTAGTTTCCGTATAGTTGTTAATCCATTCGAGAGGTATTTCTTATTACACTCGGGCACAAAGTGTACTAAATTAGTCGCGTGTGATCCAAAACCACAATCAATTTTGGCAAATGATAAATTGCTTTACGATCACCATAGTATCTAAATATATTCCCTTTTGAGAGAGGTGCAAGGTGAAATTATATAAAAATGGGGAGAGGCAATCAAGGCGTGACGTCAAAAATTTGGAGGTAAATGAGTAGAATGATTGATGTTGTGAATTTACATTGCGCTGTGCCAAAACGACAAAATTTTAAGGTCATTTTTTAACTTCAAAGCGATCGCCAGCAGCTTGATCGGTAACAAGAAATAAGCTAAAGAACTCACAATACGTTGAACATCATTAATTATCATTTTTTAAGGATAGTGCAATTTTTTTAAAGTTTGATACAGAAGTCGGTTGAAATTAAGTACCTGGGTATCTAAACATCGAAAAAGCCTGTAATTTCTAGGATTATTATAGTCCAATGGAATTCGTACTATTGCGTTATACAATTTCATATCACAAAACAATAACATTGCTTATTAACCTAGTGGGTAGGACGTCCGCCTTCTAATCGGAGGTCGGGGTTCGATCCCGGGCACGCACCTCTAACTTTTCGGAGTTATTTATAAAAATTTCAACGTAAAAAAAACAGTCAGTGTCTGACAATTTCAAATCGACCTGCGTGTTGTTCATCTTCTCAGCTCAAAATAAAAATGTAACTGATTTCTAGAGTGCATTTTCATTGTTTGTTTTGGAACCTGGTAATAATTTACTGTGATCAATCTTTGCAGTGAACATTAGCTTTATGATCGCATTTAGGTTTTTAGAATACGAATTATATGAGCCTTGAATATAACAATCATTTATTTAATCGTGAGCATACAACAAACTTACGATATTTTGTATTAATCTGGTAGCGAACCTCTATCAATTATCGAAACTTGATTAATTGTTGTTCTACCTAAATCGAAGTCTTGTCATTTCTCTTCCCTTAATCGATTACTTCAAACATGATCTCTAGGGGGTCCATCAGTAAAAGACGAACAACATGTGAGCTTTTTCGTAATAAATCTTTTATTTTTTACAAGCGCATTCTAGCTGCCTCTATATTATTCCTTTCAACCTTAGGTTCCCTCGCCCTTAACAATACACGATTCGTTAATACAATTAGTGTAACATCATTTCCGTATTCTATTACTGTTCACAAATTAATACATGCGCTGAGAATTTATACAGTAATACCAATAAAGCGCCTAATGTTTACAATCGGTCTCAAATTCTCTCAAGCTTTCTTATTTCTTGAACAATAAATTTTATTAACACATTTCAATTTATTTCCTTGACTGACACGGTCGTGCAATCAGCGTTAATTGCTGCTTCTCTTACGTAAAATATCGTAGGAGTTAGAAGAGGTTTTTCTACGAGCGCTTAACACGGCACCCTCGTACAATACAAAGAAAAGATTGAGTCATCATAACAAATGCGCAGCTTCTCCTCGTCGAGGGCAGAGAACTTTTGACAATCGGCCTCTTCTTATCTGTGACGGCTCCGATGATTGTGGCCCGAATTCTTCGTGCTTCAATGTTCGAATGACGAAACTACGGTGGTTTAAGTCTTTCGCTCCCCCGTCCCTTTGTTGACTTGTCGAGTTATGTTCGGACGGCTTTTTGTAAACGTCCACCGGCTGCATTTGTAAAGCTCGCCTCTGACTTCATACATCTTATCTAATACATCTCATCAAGAAAGAAACTGTAGGTATGCTTTCGCTTAAGGTCAACTTATTACAATTGTCTGACGTTTTGTATGATAGGTAATTATTAAGATATGAATTATATTATGTTTAAACAAGTATAAAAGATACAAACAAATAAGTAATAATCCAGATTCACCTAAATCTACACACCTACACCATAACACCGTAGAAGCTGATTACATATGTGTTCAATTGAAAATATGTAGAAATAAAAGCAACAGCTATTCAAAATTGCAATTACAATATCATGGGTATTCAAAACTTTGGTGTTTCTCCGTTACTTGAACCCCTAAGCATATTTTATCGTGGTGTCAGTCAGTAAAGACACATTTGTCGAGACAACCGCTCGCAGGCTGCATTTTTAGAATTAATAATTTTGTTCGTGTTCTTATACTTTGTTAAAGTGGCCGATTTTCTGCCGGTGTTATAAATAAAACATCAGCCGTCCAACTCGAGACTGTTTTACCAAAGTCGATGTCTGGCTTAAATACGTTATTGTTGCAATAGTTACCATTGTTTTGCCTTTATATCTTGTTTGCAGTTTGACAAATCATTATATTTGTTGAAATATAAAAATTTTACTAACCATCATAATATTGTTTGTTTTTCAGGTCGAAGTCGTGATTCTAGACAAAAACGACAGCCCACCGGAGTTCAAAAATATTCCGCCAGCTTATTTTGCATCAGAAGATTTGGCTCCAGGGCAACTCATCGCTACGATTACTGCAGAGGATCCGGATATTATAGGAACGATAACCTACTGCATAGAGACAGAGGAGCCTATGCCTTTTTCGTTGAATGGACAAAGCGGTCAGTTGACATTGAAAGAGCCACTTGACCGGGAAACGATATCGGAATACCAGGTGGTAATACGTGCCAACGATGGAATGCAGTACACAGACGTTACAATTATTATTCAGGTTAGTTAAATCATCTTATTTGTATAAAATTAGGTGCCTTGAACACCTTTATGTACCTATTCTCTTCCAGAACAACCCTTTACTCCATCCTACAGCATTGGGATTCTCGGTGTCAAGATATTGAAGTCCAGTCCTGTGATCAGAAGATCACTTGGAAGAAAAATTTAAACTAGCTGCAAAAAACTGGCAGAGGGAAAAGGTACTTCGCGCGCAAGCATAGATAGGTCCCTGTTACATAAAGCTTGCCTGTTGCAAAGTTAGCGTCTATATAAAGTAGGTACTGCTCACACTTATTTAGGTCGGAGCATCCTAGTATAAACAAGCTCCTACCATTTGACCGAATACAAAAGCGATTAGTTCGTCTTATATTCTTCAAATCGACTTGCTTATTAGGAAGGTACAACACCAAAAAGACGCTAGGTCTCTTTGTGTGTTCTATCGACTCTTCAATGAGGAGTGTTCTCAAGAATTATGTCGACTGATCGCAGCTTTATTTTATCCCAAACACCCCAATTCCTGTTTTTCTCCCACCTTTTGTAAGTGCAGGTTTTTTCTGCCACATACCTGCAAATTATGGAACCACCTTCTGTGTTCCCTCAAAACTACAATGTGGAGGCTATTCAAGGGGCGGATAAACAAATTCCTCAAAAGCCGGCAAACGCTTTGGCAGTTCCTTTAGTAGGTACTGAAAATCACAAATGTTCATGGGTGGTGGTGATCACTTAACATCAGATGACTTGTGTGTTTGTTTCTCGCTATTGTTATTTAAAAGATGTCAAATTTATAATAAAACTATCATCAAAAAATCTTTAGGTACCCTTTTGTCTTGTATGTTTACTGATAAAACTTGTTTGACTAAGCATATCGTTTAGCCTATCTGCGCTAACGTGGTGCCTTTTATCGTAAAAAGGTTTGACACTATTCCAATTATAGCTTTCTCTGTAAACTCAAAACATTCCTACAGCGTTGCGTGGGAATTTCATAAATAGTGTCAGGTTATAGCGTCATGGACATTAACTGAATAGATCTATAGATATCTAGGTGATTCTTTAAAATATACCCAAATGGTTGTTTTTTGCCTTTTAATTTTACTAGGATATAAATGACCCAAATGACGAAAAGCTTACTTTGAGTAATGGTTCCTTTGATAACTAAATGGTTTGGGATTTCTGTCAATAATAAATGCTATTAGTAGATATATATTATTATTGATCTATAGTAAAGCCTTATTTATTTTTAGGTTACCGATACAAACGACAACCCCCCAATCTTCAAGGAAAATGCCTATTCCTTTGACATACCAGAGAACGCAGCAAGGGGTTCCGTAGTAGGAACAGTGGCGGCCATCGACCTCGACTCCGGATCCAACGCCCAGCTCACCTACACCGTCATATCGGATTGGGCTAACGACGTCTTCTCACTCAACCCGCAAACTGGCATCTTCACATTGACCACAAGACTCGACTATGAGGAGGTAAGCATATTAACTTAAAACTAATTCACTTATGTAATTAATTTACTTAATTTCGAAAAAATTCAAGACGATTATGGTACCTATATCAATTTCATTAAAGTTTAATTTATATACATACTTGTATAATTTAATTTAATTACTCTTATAGTAACATTTTTTAATTTATAGACTAACGCTTGGCTGCAATCAGACCTCCTAGCAAGTCGTGAGACAGCCTAAGATGGAGCGCACTTGAATAGAAGATGCCTTATTCACTCTTGACTTGTTATCATAAAGTAGGTATACGGTAAAATAACTTGTGATGATGGTGGCCTACCAAAACTAATTTTGAAAGGTAGTCAGTTCAAATTATATTAATCAAGTAGATGTTAACTATGAAAGGCTTCTCATTCTGAAAGGAGATCCGTACTCAGTAGTAGGCCGGCAATGAATTGAGATGTTGATAATGATGATGAACCATGAGAAAGCTATCCTCTAAAATCTTGGTGATATTCTTGTCAAATAGATAAATGTACATGTTTAAGAATCATGTGTGGAGTATGATAAAAGGTAAAATCTCGCGAGTTCGTTCGCGTGGACTGCACAAATTTCAAACCCCTATTTCACCCACTTAGGGGTTGAATTTTCAAAAATCCTTACTTATCGGATGCTTACGTCATAATCGCTATCGGTATGCCAAATTTCAGTCCGATCCGTCCAGTAGTTTGAGCTACCTTTTCCTTTAATATATTTAGATAAAAAATATAGGAACTAATAACTATAAGAAAATTATATTGCCAATAAGTAGGTACTAGATATCAAAAAGACACTCTTCGAAGCTCCAATCGGGAAATAAAAATAAAGTGGCACGCAAACTTTACGATGTGCGTAGTTCATCTGTAGTTACTTACAAATAAAAACACGAGAAAAGATTAAGTGATTAAAAGCATTCGTATAAATATTCTCAGGGGTAAAATAATAGCCAATTACTGTCGCGCTCTCAACGAAGTAATCTGTATAATGAGGGGCTCCTTTCCTAATCGTTATGCGTGCTGATTCTAAGATTTTATTTGATCTTAGAAGTGCCGAATTTTACCCGATAAAATCCTAGAAACATAAAATCATTTAATTTTTATAAAATCTTTTAATTGCTACCTACTGAAAAAAGATAAAAGAAAATACCAGTTGTCCTTGCCATGCTTTGTAATTCAAAAAGACAAATCTTAAGAGTCCAAACATGATATTATATTATTCCTACTATTATCGACTGAAACTTCAATTTCCACTTCATCGTCAATTTTGCCAAAAATACGCCAACCCTAAGAGCACTTACCTTGCTCAATGGTCTGATTGCCTAGCACCAACAATTAGATGTTTTTAATATTAGTACATAATAATATGTGAATTCAATAAACCATGTAACTTCTAACTCGGTATGCGATTTGGCGTTGCTGTAAGCATACCGACCAAATCAGACTCTGGACTAGGCACTGTTGATGCACAATCTCAATCGTTTCGCTGAGCACTTAAAAACGCTCAAACGATACCATTTTAAAGCTAAATTATCTAAAGAATATTATTTTTCCTTATTTCTGATAAATTCTAATCCTAATTAATCGTGGTATGTACCCGTTATTCAATTTTGAAATTTTCTGCATACTTAGGTACCTATGTATTTTTATTTTGGGAGTTCACATTATTGGCTGTCTATCGAGAACGGTGTCTGTAAAATAGACGTTTTTTGTTTAACCCTCATTTTGGGGGATCTTATTTTCCAAAGTCCTCTGTTAATGTGCGGTTGCACTCCTCTATAAGTCTATTCTTAAATCTAAATTAAATAAATCTTAATTAAATGAAATTTCTACGTCCAGCTATTTGGACTATAATATTGTCGATCAGTCAGTCACGGCCACCTTCGGCCACCGCACTATATTATGTATAATGTATTTCAATTTTTATATTTCTACGTACCTATTCTCTCAAATAGGTACCTACACATTATAGTAATCTTATTGTTTCCACTTAGTTCGATTAATTATCTTGTACATATCGTATCTGGTACTAGTTTTTTTCTAGAAGGCAGCACTCTGTAATTAAACACTTCACTCAGCGAGTTGTTATCAGATCTAAAAATAGCGAAAATGTTAATTGAATCATTAAACTGTAGAAGAGCAATCTTAATAAGTGCCTTTTGTCTTTAGTATCTTAGTAAGTAGTTGGTAGGTTTGTGATATTTATTTATATAACTATATATACTTAAACTAGCTTATGCTCGCAACTTCATCCACGTGGACAACACTTTTAAACTCCGATTTCACTCCCTTAGGCGTTGAATTTTCAAAAATCTTTTCTTAGCGGATGCCTACGTCATAATAGCTATCTGAATGCCAAATTTCACCCCGATCCGTCCAGTAGTTTGAGCTGTGCGTTGATAGATCAGTCAGTCAGTCAGTCAGTCAGTCACCCACCGTTTCCTTTTATATATTTATATAAGAATAAGATAAGAAGATCAATGTATCTTGTTTGTTATTGTTTGTTCATTATGCGTTCCTATAGCTACCATTATCAGATTGTAATGAAACTTTATATGGGTAGTTATTGTTGGCAATTACGGATAGTTTTCTATCATAGAAACAAACGTTCAAAGTGGCGCGTGAGTCGTCTATTAAAGTGGCATTTCAACGCGATCCTATTTTGGGCATTCATGTAAAACCAGACGTTTAACTAAGTTTGATTAGAGGACATAACTCGCATTAAATAACTTGAAAGAACTTAGAGTCTTAATAAAGTAAAGTACGCATCGCAGTAAAGCATCGTGTTTTCTTTGAAAATACCTACTTGAATGCTTGACGATCAAATCAGAATGTATCCCCTTTGTTCAAGAATCTTCTCGTGCCACTTTTCGCGGGAGAAACGTGCATCTAACGTTATTATGGTGTGCCTAGAGGTTATGAATTTTCCGCCACAAAATTTATGTCAGGGCATTGACCATTCCTTCTAGGTATAAATCCGGTGTACGTTCTTCGTGTTAAAATTTATCTGATATTTTTCATTTTCTATTTTAACAAGATTTTTTTACCCATGACGGAATGAAGCATAACAGCTAACCTATGCGTTTGGTGTTGGATATAGATGATGTGTATGTACTTAAATGGGTATTTTTGTCAGATTTTTTTTAAAAAAACTAGCGGGTCGATTTTTTTTCATTTTTTTTGCACTAAATACCGACCTATGTGGTACCTATATAATATGCCTACCTAAATCGTGACGATTAAAGATCTACCGAATATGAATAGTTATCGTAGCTGGTAGACTGTATCACTATACTCCAGGTTCCAACTCCTAACCTCATGCCGCAAGGGTATTGCCTAAACAGTTATCACAGCAGAGCTAGTTGTTATAATAATTTTATAGACATCCGCTAAGAAAGGATTTTTGAAAATTCAACTCCTAAGGGGGTGAAATAGAGGTTTGAAATTTATGATAAAGAGCGTGGATTTGACCTGCAGCTCGTTCCAGCAACGCACAAGACTGCAAATACTATTTTCTACATGGCATAATCTTGTACCTATATCAAATATTTGAAAAGAGCAACCGCCGAGTTTCTTGCTGGTTCTTCTCGGCAGGAAAGGCATTCCGAACCAGTGGTAGATGCATCCGACTATTCGTAAGCACTTGTAAAAGTTTATACGAATAAAAAAAGATTTTAATTTCATTTTTCATTTCATTTCATATGTAGTCCCCGCGAAGTCGCGAGCATAAACTAGTGGATTTATAAAACGTTTAAGTATTGGAAAAAATATAGTACATACATTTTATTACATTTAGATTAGGTACAATTAAGTAAGTACACAAGACGATGCCAGCGACTTCGTCCACGTGGATATAGCCTTTTTTTAAATGCCCGTGTGAACTTGTAATTATTTTTATTTTCCGGGATAAAAATTAGCCTATGTCAGTCTGCGCGATGCAAGCTAACTTTGTACCTCATCAAAATCGGTGAAAGGGATGGGCACTGGAAATACTTTCATATTTATAAAATTGGTATGGGTTAGTGCCTAGACAAAAATATGAGTAAAACTAATTAGCAATCGATTGATTTGTATTGCACTGAATATGTTATTTTCTTTAGACAGTGTAATTAATCAGCCTGTTTAAAATTACAAGCTAATTGTTCTTTGGTGCCTTCAGCTTCGGAGAACCATCGGCCAGTTGACGGCACTTCGTGTGCTTGTACTCGAGGTTGATACAATTATCTTAGCATAGATCTAAAGGGGCGTTGACCGCTCAAGTGGTTCTATTGCACGACGATATTATGTACCTACTCGTATCTACCAAAAGTTGTTTGAATTTGAGCAACTATTTGCTTTGCTTCCAAAACTTTAGAGAAACTTTATTTGAGAGTAGATAATAAATCTATAGTTAATCCATACCTGCTAATACTAAAAATATGTAAGTGTGTCTATCTGTCTACTAGGTTTTCACAGCCCATCCGTTTGATCTATTTTGATGAAATTTGGAGAGATAGCTAGCACCCTGGAGAAAGATAAAGTCTACTTTTTATCCCAGAAAATACAAGAGTTCCCATAAGATTTAAAAAAAACTGAATCTTGCGTAGGTACGAAGTCGCGGGCATTATTAAGTATTATACAAAATAATTATCAAAGGAGGTATGTACAAGCTTATCACTTAGTTCTTAGGTATTTATTCGCAAATTCTATTAGGCTTAAAATAAAAACCTTATTAGTTCCCAAAATAGAAGCAGCTTCGTAACTATACTTTAGTCATCATCATTACCTCAACCCATCATCGGCCTACTGAGTACGGGTCCCTTGTAAAAATGAATGTGCTAAAACCAGCGTGGTGGCCTTTCTTATTCTAAGAAGAGGAGACTACTTTTTATGTTATAGCAAAATATAACTGTAATTTGTACCAGTAGTAAGTACTTCTGACTCCAACAAAACGTATTATGTGAATTCACAACGTTGTTAAGGACATCAAAAGCGCTCTTATAAAACATTTTGAGTCACTTACCTGAATGCCTTTTGGGCATAAAAATAAGATACGGATAAGTAAAATTTATTACGAGCCGTGTAAAATATTGCATGTTGTAGGTAAGATGTGCAATTCAGCCACCAAGGCCGATGATGCCCTTAAGCGGCTTTTTAATACAGGCCTGGCAAAATGACCGCTGCGTTAAGCGTTAAACACACACAAGGCACGCTGCGATGGAAGCGTAATGTAGACTTCTGCGGCTCGCAGCCGACGCAATAGACGCACGCGACTAACGTACTGAGTCTGACGCGATATTAAGAATAACGCGCGCGTTAGTCGCGTACGATCGACGATACACGCTGCTTCCGATCTCAATGTCATAGCTATTATGACGTAAGACATTCGCTAAGAAAGGGTTTTAAATTTCAACCCCTAAGGGGGTAATAACAGCTGCAATAGCCTGGTGGTTACGACTTCCGCCTCCTAATCGACTGGTCGGGGCTTCGATCCCGGGCACGCACGCATGAGTTATGTGCGTTTTAAGAAATTAAATATCATTCGCTTTAACGGTGAAGGAAAACATCGTGAGGAAACCTGCATACCTGAGAGTTCTCCATAACGTTCTCAAAGGTGCAGTATTGCAGTGTATGATGTATCATGCAATTCCTTGTATTGCAAAACTTTAACCCGTTCGTGCGCATTTGGTGTGACTTCCTGCCGTGCAGTAACCGCCACGCGTTTCGTTTGTTTTTACCTTAACAGTTTGCTTTTTATATCCCAATCGATATGAAGGTCGGTTCATCTATTAAAAAGTGAAATAAAAAACTATTATAGTGTCGCTGAACTTAGTGCCGTCTGCTTTTGTGTTCTTTTATTGCTTGATTTGAGACAATAGGAATATTTAAGCTATTAACCGGTTATTCAATACAACACACATAATTCACATCTTTGGAGAGAGCAAGCGCAAGCCTTTTACAGGGAGGACGTCTGATTAATTTAAATATAGTAAGATAACCATATAGCCTATAGTAGTTAATACGTCGGCCTCCTATTCGGGAGGTCGGGGGTCGATCCTGGGCACGCACCTCTAATTTTTTGAGTTACTATGTGCGTTTTAAGCAAATAACGCTGAAGGAAAACATCGTGAGGAAATCTACAGGCCTGAGAGTTCTCCATACTTAATACTCAAAGGTATGTGAAGTCTGCCAATTCGCACTGGGCCAGCGTGGCGGACTACGGTCTAACCCCTTCTCATTCTGAGAGGAGACCCGTGCTCAGTACTGAGAAGCCGATGGGTTGGTGATGATGATGAAGATAACAATAGTTAGGTACCTCCAGACAAAATTAATAAGTATCTAGTTTGCACTATTAACTTACAAATTCAGTTTTGGTAGTTGACGATAACAATGAATTACAGGTGGCCTAGATAAGTCTACTTTTATTGTAAAAAAGTATAACTACTGTAATGGCAACATATGCTATTTTGTAGTAGATACACCGACTCTGTCCTACCTATAGTACGCGACGTCTATAGTACGTCCCCCCATCTCATACCCCGATTGCCATATCGACCTGTCGCGGACTACACATAGAATCTACCTATATAGATGCAGACTAGTAGGTATATTCGTAGAGACGTTAAGACGGCTCAAACTATCTAACTTGTTTTGCTAGACATTTTATTATAACTATATTAAAGTTAGTTAGGTTGTTACCTACTTACTTTTATTACATACTAGCTGATGCCCGCGTGGATTTACATTTTTCAAAATCCCGCGGGAACTCTTTAATTTTACGGGATAAAAAGTAGCCTATGTGTTAATCTAGGTTATAATCTATCTCCATTCCAATTTTTTTTCCAAATCCGTTCAGCCGTTTTTGCGTGATTGAGTAACAAACATCCAAACATCCTCACTTTCGCATATTTTATAATATTAGTAGGATTAACGAAGTACTTCCAAGTTGGAATATTATTAGAAGAAAATAAACTTTTGGGGGAAAGACAATTAACAATTATATTCAATCAATGAATGGAATGAATATTTATTTATTAAACAAAACTTGGTTAAATTGGTATAAGTTTATTAATTAAATATTTTTTATGAATAAGAAGTTTAATGCGTAGATAAGTGTTGGGTACTTAGGTACTTACTTAATATAGAATACAATAATATGTGCTTCGGTATCCTGTTATTAGTAGGTCTATATGAGGTATTATTTGATCCCGCTATTCATGCAAACCTGTCTGCCCGGGACCACGAGCGTGGCAAACTTCACTAAACGTCGTCGTTGGGAAAATACTTTCATTTCAATGTTACGACGAGTAAACCCATAAACAACGTCATGAACCGCTAAACCTGTTCTCTTTGATAATTATTTTAATTACGCTTTTTGTAGCTCGGTCTCTAAATTATAAGATTTAATTTAATGGCACACGTCCTTAAGTTAACAAAGGATACGAAGAAAGTTGCTGTACCTACAGCCTAACTTATTACTGAAACTATAACTGATATACCCTTTGACGACAAGATTGTTTGTAAAAAAATAATGTATCATCATGATCGTCGACCTACAGACGTCCACTATTTTGGACCTAACCTTTTGTAGTTGTGTGGTTGATATAAACTTTTTTTTTTTTTTACATTTTAAATATTTTTAAAATAATACCTATTAGGTATTAGCTTATTTTTTCATTTTTAAATATTTTTAAATAGCAGAAAGTCCAAAAATTTTATGATAGAATGACCCAGTTTACCAATGATATTATCTAAAAATATTAGGTACCTACTATACTAAACCCTAGTTCAGCTGTCATAAACGGTGTAAATTCCCGAGTATCCATGCGCCGCGCCAGTTTCTCATCAAGTCAACCGGTCCGCTAATTAGTAAAAACAACAATTCGCTGTACATTCGTTTTCTCGACCGCCCGCCATTTCCTCGTAGCCCGCTAGAGAGCTGCTAATTTCATCCCGGTACAGTTTTTTCGCGTCGCGCATCATATTCGGCATTTGCCCACTCGATCCGCCATCGAAATTAAGGTCCGAACAATGTCTGACAAAGCGACCGTCGGCAAAACATTCAGGAGCCGGATTCCGAGACCGCTGCCTGTTTTTTAAGCCGCCATCTCGGTTCACGATTCGCGAACGGAGGAGCCTGTCATAGTTGGCAAGCTTTACTGACCTATTATATGGAAAATCTGAGTGCCAGCGCGATTCCTTAAATATTGCTAGTAAAATTTGCGCTCGAAAAATTTCATAATGTTACAATGTACCATATAGTTTTCGGTAACACTCACAACAAAAACCAATTTTAGTTATTCTGATTATGTGGCCTAGAGCCTCAATAGCTCAACGGGTAAAGGAGTGGACTGAAAACCAAAAGGTCGACGGTTCAAACCCCGCCCGTTGCACTATTGTCGTAACTACTTGCACACACAAGCACAGCACAAGCTTGACGCTTGAGGAAAGGGGAATATTAGTCATTTAACTAATATTCTTTTTTTGTAAAAAGAAAAGACATTGATAACTTCTGACACACACTCATAAACTGAGATTGATATTTATCTTTGAAATCAGTCTTTAGTACGAGTAAAACTAGACCCCGTCTAAATATATAAAAGGAAATGGTGACTGACTGGCTGACTGACTGATCTATCAACGCACATGTTAAACTACTGGACGGATCGGGCTGAAATTTGGCATGCAGATAGCTATTATGACGTAGGCATCCGCTAAGAAAGGATTTTCGTAAATTCAACCCCTAGGGGGGTGAAATAGTGGTTTAAAATTTGTGTAATCCACGTGGACGAAGTTGCATAAGTTATAGTTTTAAATAAAATTGAGAGAGATGATTTCTTTGTTTCACCATGGTCCGTTGAAATAAGTACCTATGCTGACGAATCTTCCTATATAGTCATAGTTAAATAGGTGTTTTGTGAACATTTCAGACGCAGCACTACATATTGGTTGCCCAAGCGCAAGATAACGGGCACCCATCCTTGTCAGGAACTGTCACCGTGTACATCAACGTCATAGACCTTAATGACAACGCACCAATTTTCGACCCTATGAGTTTCTCTAACGAAATTTTAGAAGACGTTCCTATTGGATCTTCAGTTGTCACTGTAAGCGCCACTGACATGGATGCAGGTAGATATTTAGAATTAATTTATTAGAAAAAAAAATATGCACATGATACAAAATTATTGAGATTATTAATTCATCCATATAAACGTTATAAATGCGAAAGTGTGTCTGTCTGCATTTGGTATAGAAATAGATTGCATTGCAAAACTCCCAGAGAAATCTCCGTAAGAAAACCCTCGCCATTATCTACTATCAATGTACTATTACTGCCAACTATCAATGACCAATGTACTATTACTTGACAATGCCCGCGACTTTGAACTCATGGATTTAGATTTCCAAAAGTCTCGTGAGAACACTTTGATTGTCCGCGATAAAAGTAGTCTATATCAATCTCCGGGATACAAGCTATTATTGTTCCTTTCGTCAAAATCAGTTAAGCGGATGGGCCGTGAAAAGGTAACAGAAAGGTAGACTAACAGACACACTTTCGAGTTTATAACATTGGTAGTTATGGATATTTTGGGTATTGATTCAATCAGTATTTTAAGCTCATCAATATCTTTTATTACACTGATAGCTTGCCGCTCTTGGCCATCAATCCATGGCCAAAAAAAATATACCAAAAAATTACTAAAACCAAGATAAACAGCTACAATTCTTATTATTACAGGACTAAACGGCAAATTAACATATAGCATTACATCTGGGGATGATAACAAAGATTTCAAAATGACTGCTAACGGAACAATACTGACTGCAAAAATGTTGGACAGAGAAACACTCCCACTTTATAACTTGATTGTCACCGCTAGAGACTTAGCTAAACCACCAGAGCCACAATTATCAGCCACCGTGCAGGTAAAATATTTTTTTCTTTACACCAATACATGTTAGCTCGCGAAGTTTCCCTAGCGCGCTCCCCAGTGCTATCCATATTAAAGTGGTGTGGTTCTCATTTGAATATTAACCTATGAAACGTAATGAAATTTCGTAGACAGTATTTAGTAACAAATACATGTATCTATCGTTTGCCAGATATCCGTGAAAATTTATAGTTACAAAATTATACGGGCTCAAAGATATAAATCCTTACTTTAATAATTTACCTTTAAAACTACACATTTTTACAGAGATCTGGAAAACCAAAGACACGGATATTGATTTCTGGAACGTGTCTACAAACTTTCATTGAGTTTGATTAGTTAATATTCGAATGAAAACCAAACTAAGTCTGTTTAAAGTGCTCTACGAATAAACTCTTAAGGAACCCTGTTCTTTAGTTTGTTGATTGCGTTTACTTTCACATACCAGTGACATTTTTCACAATAATATTATAACAAGTAACGGCCAAGGTATTGATTTTGGAACAGTGAGTTTAACACTTTTTGTCAACTCTTTCCAGGAATTACTATATAATAAAAATTACTAAGAGTGCTTAAGACATACAAATAATAATAGGCTACTTGACTCATATCTAATTTCGTCCAATAAATGATTATTTATTATAGTATTTTGCTTAAGACAACGAAATATATCAATAACAATGATTAAAAACGCAGGATGGATATATAAATCCAATTTTAAAAAATACAGTTTTTATTTTTATTTGAAACTCAGAAACGCTGTCAGCCATGATGTGACGTCATTAAATATGTAAACAAACAAATGTCATCCCTATTGACTAACGTAGTATCCATATATATAAAATTTCAAGTCCTGACTAACTTATATATCAACGCACAGCCTAAACATCTAAACAGCTGGTCCTAGATACATGAAATTTGGTGGGTGTGTTCTTTGTAGGTAAAGAGAAGGTATCCACTAGGAAAGGATTTTTTGAAATTCCACCCCTGAGTGGGTTAAATGGGGGTTTGAAATTTATGAAGTCCACGCGGGCGAAGTCACGAGCATAAGCTAGTTTTTATATATTTCTAAAAACTCATAGTAAACGTAAAAAATTATAATTATTATAAATAAAGTTTTCTCTTTATAAATTGAATAAGTTATTAAGTAAGACTTACAACAAAGTGATCTTTGCAAAAATAAATTTGGGTTGCAGTCGTTAGTGATATAGGATCCTTTAAGCAAGTCTTCGCGTGTTACGTATATTTATTTCACTGGGCACTCTAATCCACAACTTTCCTGTGGTCTTTATCGATGCGTTTTTACATTCTCGGATGATACAATAACGATAATTACTATATTTTTCATGTAAACTAGTATAGAAGTCATGTTTATTAAACTTTGGGAGGTTATGCTGTTGTTTACAAATGCATGACGTCAGAGCACAGATAATCTATCGGCCAAACATGGCCGACAGTGTTTTCACCTGTCTAAGAAAAATATATTTTTAAATTAAAGTTTTACGGTTTTTAGGGCGCAAAAAAATATAGTGTTAATTTTTTTGATCTAATAGGACAAATATTAACCATTTAAGACCTACTTAAAAAAAGTGTCAACTAGCCTATTGTTCGGTTCCAGGTCACAATACAATTAAAGGATGTTAACGATATGGCTCCCGAATTTGTTTCTACTAATATGACTTCAATTTCTGAAAATATTCCTCTTAATACTGTGGTGATGACAATAAAAGCTATTGATAAAGATGAAGGTCGAAATGGATACGTCGAATATTTTATGTCACAAAGTCCAGAATCTAATGGTTACTTTACTTTGGGAAATGTTGATGGAATCTTACGAGCAACTGGAAAATTAGATAGAGAACAGAAATCTAATTTTACAATATCTGTTACTGCAAAAGATAGGGGAGATCCCCCAAATATGACAAAAACTAAAATAAATATCAAGATATTAGATGAAAATGATAATAGTCCAGTCTTCGACCCAAAACAATACAGCGCTTCTGTTCCTGAGAATGCTAGCATCGGTGCCAGCGTTCTTCAAGTAAGTATGAAATACCTAATTAATAAACTAAGTTATTCCATTATTCGCTGTCCTATCAGAAAAATCCTCAAAGTCTACAAGCTGTTTCTAGTTTTTATAAAGAAATTCGGTTAGAGCTTGTCCGATCTATATTTTTAGTGTTTATTGAAAAAAAATAGTTTCGTCATATCCGTCTGTCAGTCTGCATGACATAACTATTATTCAGAAATGATAAATTGTATAATAGGTATTTCAAAATCATTATAAAGTCTCACCGTATTTCGAAAATACGTTTAGAAAATAAAAATTCCGTGAGTTGAATCGATTTACCCCAACTAGTACTGACATTTTACTTAGCAAGTGCGTAGTATTATATTATTGCTAAATAATTATCATTGTGTGAAAAATAACTAACGAATTATAGTCGATCAAAATAATAATTGTGATGACGGTGATTACTTAGAACGAAACGTAGAACAAACACTATCATATATTGAGGAACATTATTCGACAATGAATACAACATGGTTCCTCATAATCCATACTTTCGATAGATACTTTAAAACAACCTATTGTTTCAATAATACTTGAATGTTTGAACGCAATAACAAATGTTATAAATTTTTTAGGTATCTGCAACAGATGTTGATGAAGGTGCTAATGGAAGAGTAAGATATTCGATAGCTTCTGGAGATGAAAATAGAGATTTTAGTATCAGCGAAGATACTGGTATTGTGAGAGTAGCAAAAAATCTTAATTTTGAAAGAAAATCTCGCTACATAATATCTGTAAGAGCGGAAGATTGTGCTAAAGATGATGCCAGATTTGATACAGCTGAATTATCGATTTCAATTCAAGATATAAATGATAATCCACCAACTTTCTTAGACTCGCCGTATTTAGCATACGTAATGGAAAATGTAATTCCCCCTAATGGTGGATACATATTAACCGTTCGCGCTTATGACGCAGATTCTCCTCCGTTCAATAACCAAGTTCGATATTTTATCAAAGAAGGTGATGCAGATCTTTTTAAAATCAATGCTTCGTCTGGTCAAATATCATTGTTAAGGACATTAGATCGTGAAGCTCAGGATGAATACACGCTTTCACTTGTCGCTATGGATACAGGTAAAGTTATTTTGTTTGAATGTTTATTACTATGTATTTCATTTTAACATAAGTCAGCAATATTACTAGCATCATCATCAGGACATAGTGTGGAGTTTGTTTGCATAGTGTGTTTGTTTGGGGACTCATATCCCAAAACTTATTGGACTTCAGCCAGTTTACCAGCAAACAAAAACGAGTTTCATACTAATAATTATTACAAAGGCAAGGTTTGTATGTGTGTGTGTATATGTATATGTGTGTGTCTGCTGAAGAGTCCCTGGGTTCGATTCCCAGGTCAGGCCAAAAAATTACAGGCATTGCATTTTTTGTTAAGAAATTCTCAATACCTACTAGCTTCGAGCTAGGAAGTTGGCGATGTTTCACGGCCTTGCCTCGGAGAGGACGTAAAGTCGTCGAAGGTGGACTTCTATACCGAAAAATTGTAAATCAAGAGATTTATATTTTATAATAATGCATCTCAAAATATTTATACTAAATCCACACGGACGATGTTGCGGGCATCATAATATAAGCTATCTTGTGTCGAAATTCAGCATAGGTACAGTTGGTTTCTGTCCTAGAAACGAGAATAGGATATTTTTGTGATGACGGAAAGTTTGCTATGTTTGCGTTATTATTAAGTTGCAGGCAACAGTTCTAATAGTAGTTGAAATTATTGTTTTACAGGTTCACCACCGCTTACGGGATCTGGAACAGTAAAAATTATAGTTCAAGATGTTAATGACAACAGTCCAGACTTCCAACGACAAAGTTACAAAAGCATTGTTAAAGAAAATCTACCACCAGAAACATTTATACTGCACCCCAAAGCAATAGATAAAGATATACGAAATAATGCGAAAATAAAATACAGCCTTCTTGGAGATAAAGCAGATAGATTTCAAATAGATCCTGTAACGGGTATAATTTTAACTAATGCCACTTTAGATAGAGAAGAATGGAATGTGTACTATTTAGTTATTATGGCTCAAGATTCTTCAACTACGGATCCACGCACTGTTACTGCCAATCTTACGATTTTAGTAGAAGATGAAAATGATAATACGCCGATATTTCCACAAACTGTATATGAAGTCTATATTTCCGAACGCACTGTTCCCGGCGATTTCGTTTTTGGTGTGAAAGCGACGGATAATGATGTAGGCCTTAATAAAAAAATTTATTACGATTTAAAAGGTGAACATCAAAATCTTTTTACTATAAATAGGGACACTGGAGTTATAAAAGCGAAAGAAAATTTAGTAAAATACAAAGACAAGCATAACTCTATATTTAATCTAATAATATTAGCTACTGATGGTGGAACACAACCAAGGCAAAGTTCCACTGAATTGATTCTAATCGCAAAATCAGGAAAAAACTTTCCAAGATTTACAGTAAACAATAAACTAACTTTTACTTTTTCTGAAAACACACCTGAAGGAGTTCTTGTAACTAGATTATCTGCCACATCACCCAAGAATGGGCCAACAGGATTATTGCAATACTCAGTAGCAGGAGGTAATATTGGTGATGCGTTGAGGGTAGAACCAATGAGTGGTGAAATTTTTATAACCGGCAAAGGTCTTGATTATGAAACCATGCCTCTTTATGAAGTTTGGTTTGAAGTTAAGGACTCGGATAACCCACCCCTAAAGTCATTTATTGAAATTGAAATTAAAGTTACTGATGCAAATGACAATGCACCTGTAATCGAAAATGCTTTGTATAACGCAACCGTACCAGAAGAAGAGTCACCGCCACAAATGGTTATTAAAATTGAAGCGCATGATGATGATTCTAATGAAAATGGAAGAATTTCTTTTAGACTAACTAATGATTATGAGGAATCATTTGTGATTGATGCTGAAAGTGGAGAAATTTTTACCAACATTGCTCTAGATAGAGAATCAATTCCATTTTATGAGATTTTAGTAGAAGCTGTCGATCATGGTGTTCCTCAACTAATAGGAACTTCAACAGTGCTTGTCTCAGTTTTAGACAAAAATGATAACCCTCCAAGATTTACTCGCCTGTTCAGTGTAAATGTCACTGAAAATGCTGAAATCGGGTCATTTGTCATAAAACTAACTAGTTCAGATTTAGATATAGGTGCTAATGCTAACGCCACATATAGTTTTGTCGACAATCCCGGTGAAAAATTTGTAATTGATCCTATAAGTGGTAACGTTACAGTCGCCCGATCACTGGATCGAGAGTTACAAGATGAATATGTTTTGAAAGTTGCCGCAATTGATGGAGCCTGGCGATCAGAAACTCCATTAACAATAACTATACAAGATCAAAATGACAACGCTCCTGAATTTGAATATTCCTATTATAGCTTTAATTTTCCTGAATTACAGAACAAAAATAGTTTTGTGGGTCAAGTGATTGCCACTGATAAAGATAAACAAGGCCCAAATTCAATAATTTCATACTCTCTACAACAAACATCAGATCTATTTACTATTGATCCTGCTACTGGTGAAATATTAAGCAAGTTTATGATGAATTATAAGAGAACGTCAGTAAACACATCACCTGAAAATACATATTCAGTTATTGTGGTAGCTACCGATAATGGCAAACCACCAATGTCATCGGAATGTTTAGTTACCATAAATGTTGTAGATGCTAATAATAACAAACCAAAGTTTAAGGATCATGAAAAATTAGTACCAGTACCACAAGATGCCATACTTGGAGAAAAAATTGTAAAACTTATAGCTGAGGATGCCTTTGATTTCGGTATTAATGCTGAAGTAGAATACATGGTGTCAGGAGGTAATGGGACTACATACTTTACGATTGATAAAGTTACTGGTTGGATTATTGTGAGCAAACGATTTTATTACACGGGACAATATTATGAATTAAAAATAAAAGCAGTCGATCGTGGTGTTCCACCGCAAATGGATGAAACAAGTATTACATTTGTGGTTACAGGAGAAAATATTTATAGTCCTAAATTCACAGCCCTGAGTTATCAAGTAATAGTACCTGAAAATGAACCAGTAGGCTCATCAATACTTTCTTTGAATGCAAATGATGAAGACGAAGGGCCTAATGGTATCGTAAGATATACTATAAGTTCTGGTAACGAAGATAGAGAATTTCAAGTAGATTCTGTATCAGGGACAATAAGTATATCACGCCCACTCGATTTTGATGAAATACAAGAATACCGATTAAATATTACAGCGAAAGATCTAGGTTTTAAGCCTAAAGAAGCTACTGCTACTGTGACCATCATTTTAACAGACATAAATGATAATGCTCCGCAATTTAATCAGTCAAAATATTATGCATACTTACCAGAAAATTCACCTATTAATAGTTTTATATTTAAAGTTCAAGCTATTGATATTGACTCACCTAAGAATGCGATCATTAAGTATCATATAAAAAATGAAATGATGTCACTGTTTTACATAGATCAACACACGGGAAAAATTTTCTCAAAAGAAATATTTGATTACGAAGAAAAGACAATTTATCGCTTAGAAATTTTGGCTGAAAATCCTGATTCAGTCATGAGAAGTACCACTGAAGTGGTGGTCCATATCACGGGAGTTAATGAATATTATCCAAAGTTCGTTCAACCAGTTTTTCATTTTGATGTTTCTGAGTCTGCTGAAGTTGGGGCACATGTTGGTGTTTTACAAGCCACTGACCAAGATAGCGGTGACGATGGAATCATTTACTACTTTTTTGTCGGTTCCAGTAATGATAAGGGGTTCGGGATAAATTCACAAACCGGAGTTATAAGAGTTGCTAGATATTTGGACAGAGAGACTCAAAATAGAGTTGTTTTGACAGTATTAGCAAAAAATTCAGGTGGCATACATGGAAATGATACTGACGAAGCTCAAGTAATTATATCAATCCAAGATGGAAATGATCCACCAGAATTTTTAAGACACTACTATGAAGCAACAATTTCAGAAGGAGCAAATATTGGCCAAGAAGTAATCCAAGTAAAAGCCGTAGATAAAGATGTACGGCCACAAAATAATCAGTTTAGTTTTTCAATTATAGACGGTAACACAAATCAAGATTTCAAAATTGATCCTCAAAATGGTGAAATTGAAGTAGCTCGAAGTCTTGACCGAGAAACTATATCAACATATTCATTAATAATAGGTGCTATTGACACAGGAACACCTCCGCAAACTGGTACAACAACAGTTAAAATAACTTTGACAGATATAAACGACAATGGTCCAGTTTTTGATGTTAATAATTTTGATGGCTCTGTTTATGAAAATGAACCACCTAATACAAGTATTACTACACTTTCCGCTAAAGATCCAGATTTACCACCTAATGGAGCTCCATTTTCATATGCTATTATTGGTGGTAGGCATCAAAGCTTTGTAAAGGTTCAAAAACATACAGGTGTATTATTAACTACAAAAAAGATTGACAGAGAAGTCACGCCACACTTAGATATTATGATTAAAATTGAAGATAGCGGTACACCGGTTATGCATTCCAATTATACAATTCAAATTAGGATATTAGACCGCAATGACAATCCGCCGAGTTCAAGATCAGCTCATGTTCTAGTACACGCATTCAATGATAAAATACCTCTTGGAAAAATAGCCGATGTTAAACCTAACGATCCCGATATAGTTGGGGACTATAAATGCAAAATAGTAAAAGACTCATCATCAGAGAATTCATTGTCATTATTTACAATTAGAAAAGGATGTGACCTGTATACAAATGATGTTAGGCCAGGTCAAGGTTATTCATTTTCAGTGTCAGGCAATGATGGAATTCATAAAGATGTCATATCATCTATAAGTGTCGAATATTTTTCTTTTAATAATAGTACAGTGGAACATTCCATAACAATAAGAATTATGAATATGACTGCACGAGAATTTTTAACACATTATTATAGAATTTCGTTGGAAATAATGAAAATTGGATTAAAAAATAAGGAAATCATATATTTATATAGCATAAACGAAGAAAAAGAAAACATTGATTTAACTTTAGCAATTAAAGAGCACAATTCACTTTGGAAAAAAGATAGTAGTGAGAAGTATTTAAAGACAAAGCATTCAGAACTACGAAAAGTTTTGAAGAGACAAATTATTATTCCATATTATCCCTGTTCAACACATAAATGTCAGAATGAAGGTATATGCACAGATGCAATAAATGTAATAGACGCAACAAAAATTACTGAAAGCTCAACGCTAATACTTACTTCACCTTTAGTGCGCCATGATTACGTTTGTCATTGCACCGATAGGTTTATGGGGAATAATTGTGAAAAGCGACAAGATCCTTGTTCACCCAATCCTTGCCAATTTGGAGGACAATGTCGTAAGCAAGGACATGATTTCATCTGCACTTGTCTACAAAGACGAGAAGGTAAAACGTGCGAATTGGAGAGAGATGATGTTTGTAGTAGCAATCCATGTAAAAATGGTGGGTCTTGTAAAGAAAGTACTGACAGAAACTCTTTCTTCTGCTTGTGTCGCCCCGGTTATCGTGGTAATCAATGTGAAGCTCTCGTAGATTCTTGCAGACCAAACCCATGTATGTACGGAGGGATTTGCATTAGTCTTAAGCCTGGATATAAATGCAGCTGCACGAATGGCCGTTACGGAACTCATTGTGAAAGTTCAACATTTGGTTTTAATGAATTGTCTTACATACAGTTTCCTGCTCTGGATGCATCAACAAATGATATCACAATTATATTTGCAACAACTAAATCTGATGCATTATTGTTGTATAATTATGGTGCTCAGACTGGCGGCCGATCTGATTTTATTGCGATTGAATTATTAGGAGGCAAACCAATTTTCTCCTTTGGAGGTGCAAGGACTTCTATAACCTCTGTTGCGTTGTTGAACACTGACAAAAATCTAGCTGATGGGAAATGGTACAAGCTAACAGCTACAAGAAATGGCCGAGTGATATCACTAAGTATAGCAACGTGTGCTGATCATGGTGATATTTGTACAGAATGTGAACCTGGCGATGATTCATGTTATGATGATGACACTGGTCAAGCGGGGTACGTAAAAATTAAAATAATAATTATATTATTTGCAAGATTTAACAATATTTATAACGATTACTTTCTTGGTGAGAATCATGCGCAATTTTTAAGTAAAGAATG
Source organism: Maniola hyperantus (assembly GCF_902806685.2). Classification (NCBI taxonomy): domain Eukaryota; kingdom Metazoa; phylum Arthropoda; class Insecta; order Lepidoptera; family Nymphalidae; genus Maniola; species Maniola hyperantus. The sequence continues at coordinate 7,448,957 of NC_048543.1, forward strand.
TAGCTTCGTAGCTCTTGAAAAATAAAACCAACAACTAATATTGACCAAAATACGTGCAAAGTTGTCGATTATTGCACTACACTGGCCATTAAAAAAGGAACTGTTAAAATTATTAGTTCTCTATCAAGTGCATATTAATATATTGCAAAAAAAATGAAAACATGACTATAAATTGACGGTCGCAAAAAACAAACGATTATCTATAAAAATGAGATTTAAAGAAAAAAAAATGAACTTTAATTTTTTCCAAATTACAGCGATGGTTCGTACAAAAAATGTAGGATTAATTAAAACTATGATTAGATCTTGAAATGTAACAAAATAAAATAAATGCACTTAGAAAAGGACAAGTGGCAGATGTCTAACTATGGGCATGATTGGTAACTAGAGGCAACTCGTGAACTTCGATACGGACGACTACAGTACATGTCCGGTTGTACTTAGTCAATTCCTGAAAATTAGGTGTAGTTGTCTTTACATAAATGAGAAAATATCGGGAAATAATAAGAATTTAAAAATCCTATGATAGCATACAAATTCATAGTCAATTTATGCAAAAAGTGAAATCCACGAAAATGTAGTTAATTGTTTATTCTTTGCGACCGTCTAAATATTTCACACCAAAAGGTGTACCTATAAATTAATATAATAATGCAAAATAAATATAATATAACATTTTTAATATTTTATTTTTACAGAACTTTGAACTTCAATAACGAACCTCTCCTAATTGGTGGATTACATAAAGCAGATCCAGTATTAGAACGTCCAGGACAAATTCATTCCGATGACTTCGTTGGCTGTATGCATAGTATTACCATAAATGGTCGAGTACTAAATTTAACGAACCCGTTACAAGCACGTGGAGTAGAACCTAACTGTAAACGAAAAGAAAAAGGAGCCTGTTATAAGGAAGATATTTGTGGAGCGGGAGAGTGCTTTGATATGTGGAGAACACACTATTGTAAATGCAGTAATAATTTTATTTCACCAGATTGCTCGAATTCTCTACAAAGTATTTCAATTGGTGAAAATGGTTTTGTTACGTATGTTATATCAGAAAAACACAGAAGAATGCAATTACTTGAAACCTTTTACAGTGGCAATACTATATGGGAGAAGAAAATCGGTAAAAGCACTGGCAAAAATAGTGTGAAAGTAAATAATCCTGCGAAATATTTATCATTTTTCTTTAGGACTCATAAAAAAGATGGAGTACTCTTTTACGCAGCTACTGAAAAATATTATACCCTTATAGAATTATTAGGGGGTAGAGTCTGTTATACTTCAAAACAAAGCACTATAGTAAACATGAGCCAAACTGAACAACTCGATGTTGCGGATGGAAATTGGCACAATATTACTTTATTATCTCATGGAAGAAGTATAAGAGTAATTGTAGATAATAGAAATATTGGTGAGGAACTGGATGCTGCGGGCGTTCATGACTTTTTGGATCCATATTTAACTACTATATCACTGGGAGGAACGAAAGCTGAGTGGGTATCAACTTTTAATAAGTTCGAAGGTTGTTTAGCAAATTTTACAATTAATAATGAAATTCAACCATTTGCTGGAAATGGTAGCATTTTTAAAGAAGTAACCAGAACTGGTAAAATCCTAAATGGATGCCACAGCGCTTTTGGCATAGGATTGGCTCAAAACCCAGATCCCCTAAGTATAGGGTTAACACTTGTAATAGTATTTTTTATTATACTAATAGTCGCTATATTTGCATCTTTTATTGTATTTCGTCTACGTAAGCAAAAGAAAGAAAAAGGCAGTGTACCAGCTAGTAAAAGTAACGTTTTACATACCAAACAAAATGGGGGGCCTGCAATGCTGAATGCACCTAATCTTATAGCTGGAACAAATGACAGTCTTATGAACAGAAATATTCATAACAATGAAACAAGTTTAAATAGTTATATGTCAGAAAATGCAGATATTATGCGAAACGTTGGTCACATTGTTGGCCCAGAGCTTTTGTCAAAAAAATACAAAGATCGTGAAATAATGAATTTAGATGCTCCTAGACCACAGCGTCCTGATATAATAGAACGTGAAGTAGTTGGCAAAAGTCCTGCACTTAGAGAAGATCATCATCCTCCACCACCTCTTTCTTCAAACACTTCGCATCATACTCATGATCATCCAAGTGGGATGGATATAAATTCTGAAATTCCTGAACATTATGATCTAGAGAATGCCAGTTCAATAGCACCGTCTGATATAGACATAGTTTACCATTACAAAGGATTCCGCGAAGCCGCAGGTGTTCGAAAATACAAAGCAACACCACCACCAATTGCAGGTTATCATCATAAACATCAAACTCCACAACATAGACACTCTCCACATCATCCTAGTGGATATCCACCCAGAGTACTGTCACAAGCTTCACAGCCGCCTCCGCAACCAAGACAACATCAGACAACTCCTCTTGCTCGTTTATCACCTAGTAGTGAACTGAGCCAACAACCGAGAATACTTACTCTTCATGATATATCTGGAAAACCACTCCAAAGTGCGCTATTGGCTACAACATCAAGTTCAGGCGGAGTTGGTAAAGATGCTTTACATAGCAATAGCGAACGTAGTTTAAATAGCCCTGTGATGTCCCAACTTAGCGGACAAACTTCATCAGCTGGCAGGAAAACTCCCAGTGCTACAGCTCAAGTTTCTCAAGTTGTTTCGGTGGGCACTGGTGCAGTAGGTCTAACCGCGGAAGAAATAGAAAGAATGAATGCTAGGCAACGAACTTCAAGTCTCGTATCTACGCTAGATGCTGTATCCAGCTCAAGTGAAGCACCACGTGGAGGAGTTGTTGGTCACCATATGTCACATAGACATCATTCACAACAAGTAGACAATAGGAGCTCCACTGGCTCAGATGATGAAAGTGGCAATGACAGTTTTACTTGTTCTGAAATAGAATACGATAATAATAGCATAAGTGCTGATAAACCAGACGATGTAAGAAGGCCAAATGTAAATACCGGAAATAATAACAAAAAACCTATCTTACCGCCTCCATATGAAAGTTTTGATTCTTCGTTCCGAGGATCTTTGAGTACGTTGGTTGCATCAGATGATGACTTAGCTCCACACGTAGGTTCGGCTCTTTATAGACAGGTAAATGGTTCTCCAGCACCAACCACTCTCGGCTGGGACTATCTACTGAATTGGGGACCTAATTTTGAAAGTATGATTGGTGTTTTCAAAGATATTGCCGAGTTACCTGACTCCGTAAATGGTCGAATGTCTTCCTCTTTGAGACTGCCAAATGGAACACCGAAACCATCCGAAGAATATGTTTGATTCCTTGTAATGAATTAAGTTCTATAAAATTGTAAATATTTTTTGAGTTATGTAAATTTACAATTATTGTTGTACAAAATTGTTAGGATCTTGTATCAAGGTCTTTTTAGTTTCATTTTTCTTGCCATATCTTGTTGAAATGTAAGTAATTAAATATGAATCTGTGTTAGATGGTTAATATCATGAACCTCATTGTATATAATTAATGTAGAACAATTGTAGATATTAATGTAAGATGTACTTAAATATTTTTGTATAAATAGGTAGTAGGTATTGCGTTGAGGAAGACTTATTTTTCGAGATGTTTCATAATAGATTTTTGACTAAATATAAATTCAGTGATGATAGAAAACGATTATTATATATCTTTATTAATTTTGCACTTTAATTGAATTAACTGTGTTATTATAAACATTAAAAAATTGCACATTTCGGATATCATAAGATTCAAGAGATGTTTCTATTCAAAAGCTTTAAATGTGTGTTACATTTTACGTAAACAGACTACATAATATAATATTTATAGGTGCTTTAATGCAGTTTTGTTATGAGCCATATTAATTAGTGAACAACGTGCCAAATGCGTCTTCTCATCAAACGAACTGACTGATTTACTTATACTTACTGAAACTGTTGTGAATAATAAATTCATTTAAATTATTTTGTGCACTTATTTACCTGACATGTTCCACCAATTTTTAATTACCATTAAAAATCATAATCAGAATTCGCAGTTTGTTAAAAAAATATCTGTGTAGTGGCAGTAGTTACTTCGCTGGTTAGTCCGGTTAACCAAACTAATGCAACTTTTTAGTGGCAGTAGTTCGGTTGGTACGAAGCACCGAACTAATTGATACCTTTTGGTGCCAAAAGTTTGGTTACCCGGACTAAGGACCAAACTATACTGTCTGCCAATAGAGAATTATTTATATAGGAAAAATGATATAATGGTCATATAATGGTAGGAGTTCTCTTGAGATAGAAAAGCGGTCGCTTTCCAGATCCTTCAGCATACAACTCGACTTAGCGAACGAGGTTTTTATTTTATTTTATTCATTTTGCCTCTTATATTTTACAGTCTTGGACTGTAGTAATGAATTGACGTGATTTTTTTGTATAGTGGTAGTTTATAGGGCTAGAATTCATTATTAAAGAAATATCATGATTTTCATTCATTTTTAAAATATATAATTATTAACGTCACGCTATACCGAAAGCGATTAATGACGTTATAATATGGTGTAAACGACAAATATTTTTAAATTTTTTAACATAAAAATTATTTTCCCGCAGAAGTTAATCTTATTTTTATGTTAAAAAATTGAAAAAATTGTCGTTTACGGATTGTGACGTCATTATTTACCTTCCGTACAACGTTACGTTAATGTTAAAAATAAATGAAAATTATGATTTTTTTTAAATTATTCTTTCATAATGAATAAACTACCGCTACACAAATAATCTGTTCATTTTATTACTACAGTCCGATACCCAATTATCAGATGCTAGGGATAATAATTAATAACTGAGACCGACAGCTTAGTTGTGCTCTCCGAGATACGCAAGAAACGAAAAGGCCGAATTCATATCCAGTTACCGATATGGTTAAAGGTTGCTTAATAATCGCAATCGATTGATTTACGTTGTCAAATTGTTACAAATCCATGTCTGTGTTACATACTTAAACATTAGGTACAGTAAACGCAGGTCAGTAAATACCTTTCCGAATCTTTATTATTAAAGATCTGTATTTTGATATCTAAATAAGGAAAAGGTGGCTGACTGACTGATCTATCAACGCATAGTACAAACCACTGGACGGATCGGGCTGAAATTTGGGATGCGGGTAGTTGCTATTATGACGTAGGCATCCGCTAAGAACTATTTTTTTTTAATTTAACCACTAAGGGAGTAAAATAGGGGTTTGAAATTTGTTCTTTCAATTAAAATTTCAATCACAATTTTCCTAAAATTAATGATTGTTTCTTATTATCTACGTATGTATCTACATAACAGTTTTTAGTTCGTAACAATGTGTTTATCAATTTAAGCCCTTAATATTCTAATTATGCGGCGATAAGCACTTGTAAATACAGCGATAAGGTCGCAAAGCAATAAAAAAATGCCTGTAAAGTTTGATAAATAATTGGCTTCATTAACATATTTTAGAACAGCGAGTGTATGGAGCATGTCAGGTAAACATAATTTTTCTTTACGCTCATATTTTAAAATCTTAGCTATGAATGCAAAAAAATATTTTATTATCTTGATCGTAAAGCAGAAGTAGTAGCAGTACTCTACTAAGATTACAATCCAGCCTATGAATAAAGCCAATAAGTATATTATAATATTATACTAACCTAATCTTATAAACGTACTTATACCTAAGAATCGGTCCATTATCTTCGTTCATAGTTAAAAGTTTCTATTGGAAAAGAGAACCTTAGTGGCACATTTTGTCCATCGTGCATCTTGCATTTGTTACCAAAATAATCAAAAACAATGATACCTACAAAGATTTTTTTGCTTTTCACTCCAACTGATATTCTAGAATCAAAAAACAACAAACAAACTTTAAAAAAATAGCGAGCTAAAGATCAGGTGGTCGCCTGATGTTAAGTGATTACCGCCGCCCTTGAACGTTTGCAGCACAAGAGGAACCGCCAATGCGTTGCCGGCCTTTCAGGAATGTGTTGATCCCCGCCCTTTGACTAACCCCAATGGTGTAATCTAGTAGGACCACCGCCGCAGGGAGTTGATTCCACAGTTTGCATGTGCGTGGAAAATAGAATCTGGCACAACGGGCGGTCAAAGTGCACCAGACCCTCAGGTGGTGCGGATGACAAAAGTCGAACAGCCCGCCTTGGGTCCGACGTAACGACTGCTATACGGAACAGCTGTTTCGTGGCCGCCGTTTTTAAAGAGGTGTTTTATAATATCAAGTAGCTAACTGCTACTACTATAGTCCTAATACGATACAATATTAAAAACTATTTTCTTCTCCCTGGCTATGACCTATATGATAATCCATACTATCCATACTAATATTATAAATGCTAAAGTGTGTCTATCTGTCTACTAGCTTTTCACGACCCAACAGTTTAACCGATTTTGATGAAATTTGGTACAGAGTCAGCTTACATCTCGGGGAGATGTAAGCTTTTATCCCGTAAGATTAAAAAAACCCCACGGGATTTTTAAAAAACCTAAATCCACGCGGACGAAGTCGCTGGCATCATCGAAAGACATAGGCTACTTTTTATTCCGGAAAATTAAGGAGTTCCCACGTGCATGTGAGGTAAATGGGAATACAAATAATAAAGAATATCTTGAGTAGGAAAATCAGATTCATTCAATTGCAAAAAATATAATTTTCTATGAGTGTGTGAGATGAAATCGATAAAAATGTTTCATGGTAGGTAATAGGTCATAATATGAATGTATGAAATGATAAGAACTATGAAAAATTTTCTAAATTTGCTACTCCAGTGTGCCTAGTTCTTGATACCAGATAAGTACCATATTGTCACACTTAAACCTAACTGTATTATACGTAAAAAAATAACTGGTGTTATAAGTGTTTGCGGTAAGGATTGCCCATAAAAAAGTTAAGGGCAAAGTAAAAAAATAGTTTAAACTGAAAATTCATTAACAATTTTTAAAGTTCAGTTCATCAGTCATTAGACAGCCTAAGGACTAGTAGTAGTGTTGAAATATTGCTTATTTTAGGAAGTCATAAATAATATTATGGGGCAACAACTTTAAAAATAACATTATTAAATATAGATTTTTTTAGCCAATTAATTATCTTATCTTTTATGAAGATGAAAGTCTGGACATCGATATTTTTATGGTTGTGTATATTTTGTGAGTTACATTTTTGTTTGAAAATTATATAAATGAAGGTTATGAGTGAATCCTATTCATCTCGCATTAATAATTATGGATAAAAGAAATAATTATAGTTTCAGCAATGGAAATACCAACTGTTTATTCGAATTGCGTGACACCACCTTTAAAATGTCCTAATAAAAATATCACTTTTTGGCTTTACACTAGGTGAGTAGATTTTATACTATTTTATGAATTAAATGGCGGAAATGGCCAATCCACTGTACCTACCTACATAGTAGTACGTAGATACATAGTTAATCGCTTTGCCTGTGAATTTTCGCATCAATTTAATTCATATTTGCACAATAACGTGAAATGTATCTACATATGTGTTTCTTTTGATTTACTGAATATATCTTGATAGGTATAATTTGAAACACAGATAGCTTCTTAGATACCCTCTTCACTACGAAAGTAATTACCTACCCGACATTTTATTTTACCGAACAGGGCCAACCAAAACAAACCAGTTGAATTAAAAATATATGAACCTGATTCTATCACTTTAGCCCCGTGGGTCAAACACGCTCCAATAAAAATATTAATACACGGTTATACAGGGTACAAGGACTTTTCACCGAACACAGAAATAAGGCCAGGTAATAATGAAAATAATTATACACGTATCTAGTCAATTTAATTAAGTTAATTTTTTGTTAAAAAATAAATAATTTTGTAAGTATAAGTACACAGGTGTCAAGTAAAATGATACATTTATGGACATGCCACCAAAAAATATATTTATAAGACAGGCGGAAGGGACATGCTAATTAAAACTGAAACCAGCTGGATATAGTACATGATTCTGAGTCCATCAGCATTGGTATTTTTAACCGACTCCCAAAAAGGAAGTGGTTCTCAATTCGGCCCTTTTTAGGGTTCCGTACCTCAAAAGGAAAAACGGAACCCTTATAGAATCACTTTGTTGTCTGTCTGTCTGTCAAGAAACCTACAGGGTACTTCCGGTTGACCTAGAATCATGAAATTTGGCAGGTAGGTGGGTCTTATAGCTGGCTTTAGGGGAAAAATCTGAAAACCGTGAATTTAGGGTTAGATCACACAAAAAAAATTAAATTGTGGTCATGAACTAATAGTAAGGTTTTTAATATTCGAAGTAAGATAACTATATCAAATGGGGTATCATATGAAAGGGCTTTACCTATGCATTCTAAAACAGATTTTTATTTATTTTTATGCATCATAGTTTTTGAATTATCGTGCAAAATGTCGAAAAAATACGACTGTAGTTACGGAACCCTCAGTGTGCGAGCCTGACTCGCACTTGGCCGGTTTTTTATGTATGTACATTGTTTTTTTTCTGGACCGATATGCAATACCGTGGTGGTCCCATAAATATTTCTGGATCCAACTTCTCAATCCTGATGCTGCAGGGTTACTGCCCACCTAAGTTATCAAGATTTAGGAAGTTTTCACAATGAATTAATGTTGAAGGTACCAAACAACGACTTCATGCTTGGACTCCAAGTCACAACTCCTCAACCCTGATGATGTAGGGTACAGCACTCCTAAACTATAGTGATTCAAGAACTGCGAATGATGTAATATTATTGCCAAACATAGACTACACCATTGAACTTCAGATCCCAACTCCTCAACCCTGATGCTGCAAGGTACTGAACTCCTAAGCCGTGGGGATTCGGGAATTTCTGATGGTGAATTGATATTTTATGTACAGCACTCCTAAACCATAGAGATTCACGAACTGTTCCTAGTGAAATAACATTGTAAATACCGAGCATAGACTTTGTTATGGAATTCCAAGTCCCAACTCTTCAATCTTGATGCTGGAAGGTACTGAACTCCTAAGCCGTGTGGATTTGGGAAGTTTTGGTGGTGAATTAATATTTTAGGTACCAAGCAATGACTACTTACTCTAAAAAGCTAAAAAAAATAAAAAATAAAAAACCGTCTTCCAAAACCACTACAAAGTAAAAAATAACTTTTGTTTCTACACGTGTATGTATGTAGGAAGTCGGGCGAGCATAATAAAAGTAACTAGAAATTAAAGCGTGAAGCTCGCCTGACTTCAAACAAAAAGTTATTTTTCACTTTGTAGTGGTTTTGGAAGTCGGTTTTTTTATCCATCGGTCTTTTCGTAATTTTAACGGTTTTTTTAAACAAATTACGTGACGTGGAATCACCCGAATCTATCCCAACTTGTTATGAGTTATAATACAATAAAATGACGATATTTAACAGAAAACTGCAAAGCTTCTGTAGGTGCGCGACTAGTTTTTTATCAAAAAATTCAATGAAAGTAATTTACGAACAATAACGCATTGGCGGGGGACAGCGGTCGAGGGTTATGATCGCATTCCGCGATACATTGCGTGCAAAATGTTACTGTTACATCGGTAAGCCATATGTAGTAGTACGAGTACTTATAGTTCGCGGCAGGTCGTGATGGGTATGAGGCGGATTTACTAATTCACGAAGTTTTTGTCAGCATATCCCTTACCACTTGTATAATATCGCCCTTGTTATCTTACCCTGTTTTATATTTTAGCGTACATGGAATGTTGCAATTACAATATAATCAGTGTCGACTATAACCCTATAGTATTAGACCCTTGCTACTTTCAAGCAGCCCACAACACTGAATTGGCCGGGATGTGTACAGCACAGTTGGTTGACAACTTAGTGCAGAAATATAACTTCCCACTCTCAGATATTCACGTGATTGGATTTAGCCTTGGTGGACAAGTGGCTGGCTACATAAACAACCATCTGAAGTCGGGAAAACTTAGCAGGATAACGGGTACATAAGATATTTATATTTATCTTTTCAACCACTATAGGAGCCATGATAGCCATTTCTATAAATAATTTTAGCGCTAGATCCAGCTCTACCTTTGTTCGTAACAAATGATAAAAAGAATAAAATCGATTCTGATGATGCATACTTCGTCGATGTCATTCACACAAACGCGTTGTATAAAGGGAAACTAGAGGACTGTGGGCATGTGGACTTCTATGCAAATGGGGGTCTGACTCAACCTGGTTGTGTTGAAACTGAAAATAAGAGTGAGTAATATTATATACGGTAAAACATTTATTTATTTTTATTTTTATTTCTATAACTAATACTTAGTTTAGTTAATTGTGTTTACCCATATCCATACTAATTTATAAATAAGAAAGTGTGTCTGACTTTTCGCGATTTTTGCACGGCCCACTAAAAAGGTTTACCTTAAAATTTGGCACCGAAAAAGGTAGCTTGCATCCTAGCTTTTTGTCTCGAAAAATCGAGAGTTGCAACAGGACATTTACTTAAAAAAGTCCATCCAAAAATCCTCCAAAACAGACAAATCTCAATTGGTACAACGTGCAGCATGTGATAAATGCACCGCCCTATCTGCAACACGCACCGTGTTGCTAGCTTTTACTGCATGTTAGTAGAGGGAAAGCGGGCAGTGCATGTCGCATGCTGTACCTACGTTGTACGATACGGATTTGTCGGTTTTAGCGGAGTGCCTTGCCAAGGGTGTTTTTTTATTACATTTGAAACATTAACTCTAGTCCGCGATTGGTTGAGATGACAATCGGGGTATGAGGCGGGGGGATGCCCCGCACGACCGCACATCCCCCGCACTCGCCCGCACCGGGTTAGCGCGGGGGATGTCGGGTTTGCGGGGCGTTCGTTCCCCGATTACCGTTTCGACCATGTAGCGTATTATACATGGCTTATAAAGTTAAGTATTTAGGCTAATAGGTAGCCGTCTTACCTAATAATTAATATGATATAATATTATAGCTAAGTCATCTTGCGACCACGATAGAGCTCCACAATATTTTGCTGAGTCAATCACAACCACGAAAGGCTTTTACGCGACCAAGTGCTACTCTTGGATCGCATACATGTTAGGCTGGTGTGAAAATATAGACACACAAGATGAGGAAATTATAGTCGGCGAATACGTTCCAAACAAGTAAGTAACTAAACTAATTTCTTCTTTTTCTTGTCCTTATTCCACTCTATGCGGGGTCGGCACAAATTGTCGTCTTCCACTCACTTCTATCAATCGTCAACGCTCTATCACTATTTTTATACGCATCACCATATGCGTATAAAACTATTGGTCTAAGCATTGAATGGTTATATACTAACGTACTCTATAGGTCTAAGATCCGTTATTAGAAATATCTACCCTCATCAGTTATTCAATTGTGATATAGAATATATGGTAGATAGTGTGTAGATTAATACATTGCACATAGGTTGCCTTGCTAAATGCTCGAAGTTCGACTTTCGACTTTCGACTCGAAAAAAATTTTGAACATCCTTGGCACGTGATTTAGCTAGGCAATCTATGCATCAATCTACACATTATCCACCATATAATCTTTATCACAATAATTATTAAATAACAGATGAGGGTATCTACCCTCATCGTAATACCGGATCTCTTCCTATATTATATACCTGTCCTATTTCACACAATCCATCTATCTCATCGATCTATGATCTTTTTCTACTCCTTTCTGCAAAATTTCATTTCACATTCTTCTTCTTTATTCCTAAGTCCCCCTTCTGAAAAAGGACAGACACAACTACTCTCCATTGCGACCTTTCAAGGAATATGCGCTCCACATTCACTCTACCTCAGAAATCTGCTGCGCAGGTAACAGCTAAAAAGATTGGCAATAAGGACAGGTTAAGTTCTGGAAAGACCTTATGATTTTCATTTAAATTATTAGGTAGTAAGTTGTTTAAGAAGTATCTAATATCACGTTTTAATTATTTTTCAGCGCATCAGGTTCCTATTTCTTTATAACCAACTCCAAACCTCCCTATGCACTTGGCCCAAGGAACAAACACTAGGGGAGGAGAATTATTTAGAAACGACTCCAGGAAAATGAGAAAAAATATCCGTATATAATATTGATTTCATTTAATATCAAATAAAAGAAATATTTGTCATTCTTTTAGAGGTTTTTAGAAGCATACTGTTTTATGTTTTTTTTAAATAATATTATAATTCATACTGCTTGCGCTTATTACATTACACTAAATTAAGTCGTCCTAAATAGGTTTGAATACATCCTAAGTAGGTTATAATAAATTTCCTTTCCTTTCCAGAATCCTAATTCTGGAAAGGGAAGCAAATTTATGTTTCTGATCACACTTTCCTAATTTATCACTGGATTAGTTTACAGATAAAGTTCGACGGCGTCGGACGTGTCGAGTGCAACAATGACATCAAAAACTTGGCCTTGCCCTAGCTCTCGCTGCTGGCTCAATTTAAATTAAAATAAAAAAGTTGGTCAAGTGCGAGTCGGACTCGTACACGAAGGGTTTCGTACAAGAAATAACACTTTTTTGTCATGGCGGCCCTTTTGATATTTTTATTATTTGTTGTTATAGTGGCAATAGAAATACACATTCTGTGAAAATTTCCACACTCTGCCTACTACCTACGGTTTACGAGATACAGTTCACTGACAGACAGATGGACGGACAGCGGAGGTTTAGTAATAGGGTTCCGTTGGCATCCTTCGGGCATGGAACCCTAAAATCATTTCTTTAATATTCCAACCCCTGCTACCCGCTTTCCCCGCGAAGTAAAAATATGGTAACACGTGCACTCGCAGTCGCAGGCGCGCAGTGACAGAACCAATCAAACGAGTAAATGCTATTACACCTGTCTAAATCCACTCCTAATTAGGATGCTGAATGATTTAGGACGATAGCAGCCATACTTTTTCCTAATTAGGTTACTTTTTAGGATCCTTACTTGCTAAATTCGATAACACTTGCCTAAATTAAGTAAATAAACCATTTAGGATGACCTAATTCAGTGTAGTGTAATAAGCGCTTAGCGAAGTAACCAAACAGAACAAAAAAAAAACATGGATTTCCTTGCAATAACATTATTTCCGCAATTCATTTAACATTGACCTTCACGCAGAAAATATACTCTGTCAAATATAGATATGATTGATTTATTAGTATAAACTTTATAGTACCTACATAATTCTTCGGCTATCTATGAAAGAGGAATCAAAAATCTAGAACCCTTCTGTTTCGAGGCGGTATTTGTAGTTTTATACTCAAGTAAGATTAACTTAAACATATTATAGTAATAAGCATCAAGGATATTAATATATTTATATTAATTTAGTATGATTTTTGTCATTACTCATAGATTTTTTTGATATATTTTTCACTAAACCTACCTGTAGTATAAAAAAATCTATCTCATAATTTATTTATGAGATAACTATTAATAAAGCTATCTGGTGCCAATTAATGACAACAGTCCAAAGTGAAATTTAGTACCTATCAAGTCCAATTGAGAATTAAAATTGGTTTCCACTGAACGTTAAGTAACAAGCAGGTAAAACCCTATTACACAAAACGGATAAGACCGACAGTCACCTGTACTTTGTCAATATCCTTATAGGCATCCTCAATTTTACTGCAGTTTCATAACCCCTTCATTATACTAATTTTATAGAAGCCTTTATTCGTCATAAATTGTGTAAGATGTGTTAGGTATAGTGTTTAGTCGAATAAGGTAAGTTCACGGTTGATTATTTATTAAGGCTCTTGTCCGTCCACCAACGATAAGGGAGAAACGAGTTTAGCTAAAAATTAGAATCAAGTTGACGAGCAATGAGAAGAGACTTATAATTTGGTTGCTGGGCCATGAGCGAGTGCGCGAGTGCGTCGGGCGATTACTCGTACCGATCCCTTTGGATACTATGCCGAGACATGTATTCAATTCCTACACGACTGTTTTGACCGCCAAGAGAGCGTCGCTGAGCGAGTATTTTTCTAATGTTAGCTCTATTCGTTGTAACATACTAGCGAAGAGAGAGTTCTCGCCGACCGAGTGCACAGTCAGCGATCAACTATTAATATTATATTTAAAATCTCTTTTATTGACACGGAATCATACATCGATTGTCAATCGATATAGTCGATGGCTAGTCGTTTCTTCGTCGGCGGTGGAACAAGTGCCTAATATTGTGTGTTTCTTGCGAAATTTTTTTACAAGGATTTTTGTATCAGTATAAAAATAAATTGAAAAGGGCTTCATATTCAAGGTAAAATTACGTAGTATAGCGGATGACCTTAGGCCTGAATTCCTCCTACGCTAAATGTTGGTCGCATATCATTCGATTTCGATTGGCATGCAACATTGCCCAAGTCGGTAACTGGATGGGTGACCAACTTTTACAGGACACGACTGCTATCTGACCTTCGTAACCGGTTTTATAAACACAACTCAATGTAATTAAACTATGGTTAAACTCTAAATTAATTGATTTTTATCCTAACACTAAATGACCCGTTCAAGGAATTTAGTTTTTAAATAATGTTCTTTGTTAGTACCTAGGGATGGTACTTGGTATCATAGTATTGAATTTCAAAGTTATAATAATTAAGAGCGCTATTTACATCAATGGAGACTCAGAGAGCTAACATGTCCACGCTTCAAGCTGCGAAGCGGACTTTATCTAATCTCTTTTGATAAAGTCCGAATAATAACTGAAATAATTTTGAATTCGGCGATTACCTAGACCTAAGGTTAACCAACTCCTAATACCTAATATTAGTGGAATTAAAAACCTAATAGTAAGTAAGTAGCCTATAACTAAATCTGGTCATCCCAACTCCACGCAGTCTGTCTATTCAACGGCTAGAGTGTTTTTGTAAAGCACGAAGCCAGAAGCTCGAGAAGGGGGTACTGAATGAAGCGAGCCGAGTAGCCGAGTGGAGCGAAGGTCGAGTAGGTGAAGCTGCACAACGGGACGACGAATATCAAAAAAATTGCCCTAAAGTGACACAACATCAGTCTTGCAGTTTCTATAAGTTCTATCTGCAAGAGATCACTGTTAGTGATAAGGTCGCTCTTTGTTTTTAAGCATATCCTGCATTTTTATTCATTGTCATAGCATTAAGCAATAAAGATGTTTTAAATTAAATTGAATTAAACATCTAACGATCTAGTTATACACGGATAAACGCAGAATTCAAACAAGTAATATTCCGACTTCACCCAAAGATCTTTATGTTAAACTTAATCCGTGTAAATTTAGGTTTACCTGTTCTTTTTGCATTACTCGCAACAGATAACATAATATTATGTATATATTACGAGTACGATATTGTTTAGCCAATACCTAATTATTCGTAATGGTGAGCTGTGATCTAAATATGCGGACTTATGAAGCGCGTTGATGTGGATATATGTAGCTACCTACGTAGGTATAGAAGGGTAAAAAATACGTAAACTTGTCAAACGTTATATACTATTAAAACGATAAGCAACAAATATGAATTTTATACAAAATTAGAATAAGCGTCCGCTGCTAAAAAGTAAAATTCCTGCATAAGGCTTAAAATGAACTAGGTACACAGGCGTTTGCCTTGACGTAGGAGCTATTACTCACTATTGCAGTGCTTATTACGTAAAATGAACTTGCTAACTTGTAAGATGAATTAATAGGGATAAATAATATTATAGCAAATGGGTATACAAAACATTAAAATTATTTTAATTTTGCATGTTAAATAGAGGTAGAGTGCATACAAAAAAAATACAAACGCGCACGTGTGTGTTTTTGATACTTAGTTATTTTTAGTCCATGTCCTACTAAGGTACTAAGGTCCTGTAGGTACTAAGGTAGTCTAAATTATTTTAAATACCTTAAAAGATGAACTGTGAGTAAAGGAAAAATAATATCCTAACCAACTCCACCAACCATCCACTAAAAACCATCTTTCATGTCGCACCTACCTACAAAAAGGTAAAAAGGCTTTTAAACAAACAAACCTTCATTACATAAATTATAATAATTGATATCATAAACGTTTAATTTAGTAGGTACCTAATGCCTCATAATATTATTATATTATTATCTTTGTTTTGCAAAAGGAACTCAACAACAAGGTTCCTACATTTACTTTCGCTGCCAGTGACTTTACCAACTACGCACATGGTAGACGTATATGGGTTTCGCAAATTAATACATCTCACGTGCATCTGACGACCTATCCCTAACAAAAAGTTTTTGGTAAATAAATCTACATGCGTATTCCAAAAATTGATAAAATCTGTGACAATTTTGTGGTTTCAGTGGTAAAAATTTAACATTTAAGTACAAAAAATTGGGAAATAGTGAAAAATAGTGCAAAATTAAAAATGGTTACCAATGCGCAGTGGCTGTTAGTTTTTGGAATCACTGCGTTACAATTTTCTGGTAATTTATAAATTTTTTTACAATTAATTTAAGGCATACTAATATTATAAATGCGAAAGTGTGTCTGTCTGTCTGTCTGTCTGCTAGCTTTTCACGGCTCAACCGTTCTACCGATTTTGACGAAATTTGGTACAGAGGTAGCTTGCAACCCGGGGAAGGACATAGGCTACTTTTTATCCCGGAAAATTCAAGAGTTCCCACAGGATGTTTAAAAACCTAAATCCACGCGTACGAAGTCGCGGGCATCAGCTAGTATAATAATAATTATACCTACTGGTAATCATTTTAAAGTTTCGTAAATCATACTGAATAGTATTAAATACTTACATAAATATTAAGTAATTAATAAGCTACTTTATTTTATTATTATTTTGAGTACGTAAGTAGTTATAACTTAATTTATAATAGGCTTAAATGTAAATATTTCATTAAAAAATCATCAAGACGTAGTTGCGAAAATAGTCCGTTGCATATGAAAGGTTGCAGTAATGTTAACCTATTCTACTATGTGGTATGCGTCCGTCCTAATTACTATTATCGTTTGCATAATATTAGGTAGGTAGGTACCTACTTGTTATTTTAGGTGAATACTCCGACGTTATTCACGTCGGAGTATTCACCTAGAAGAAGATTATTTGGAAGATAGAAGGTAATTTGGGAGATATGCTGATTGAACTACTTAATTGTAGAATTATTAATAAATAAGTTTCTGACAAATTTTAATTAGCTATTGAAAAATTGGGTCGAGAATCGTAGGTGTAAACTCAAAGTCAAAGCCTTTAAACCTTTTAGCCTTATTCAAATTAAATACCATTGTAGGTATTACTTACTATTTGAGAGGTCTAAAAGCGTCCTAGTTTGACAAAAAGCCCACAACAAACTCAGCCGTATTTTTTTAAAAATCCTAATATTAGTAATAACAACATTGCTAAGTACATAACTTATGTATTTAAATATAGAACATTTTAAACATAACGATCATCACAAAGAATTACAAAGTAAAATTGCGCTCTTTCGTACCACAATAACAATGAATGTTACCTATCAAAAATCTTTAATCAGTTCCCATATTATAAATGTGAAAGTGTGTTTGTATGTTGGTTTGTTGGTTTATTGGTTTGTTGGTTTGTCCTTCAATCTCGTCGCAACGGAGCAATGGATCGACTTGATTTCTTGCATGGCTATAGTCAAAGACCAGGAGAGTGACATAGGCTACTATTTATCCCGGAAAATTAAAGAATTCCCACGGGATTTTCAAAACCTAAATCCACACAGCTGAAATCGCAGGCATCAGCTAGTACCTAACTTATAAACAAGTAGTAGTACTTTACTTGTAACCTGACACCATTAAAATTCAAATACCAATCAGAACTTACATTAATAACACAACCTTATCGATAAATAACCCTATTTTTTGTTAAGGTTACGTACCTACCACAGGTTGGTTTATTTTAATAATTTTTATATATTCGACTAACTACTTCAAGTAATTGAAGCGTAAAGTAATAACAAACAAACCCATACTTTCGGATTTAAGTATACCTAATATTAGCATGGAAGTATGAATTTTATAAACTAAAACAAAATATACAGTTTTTTAAATTAAATGCATAATATTAAAATAGTTACCTACTGTTTACATTTTTCGGTGAATTAATAATAGAATGCAGTGAAATAATCGATATTTTTACCTATAAGAAAACGAAATGAAGCATGCAGAACGGAGGCGCGTTGCGCACGCGCCACTTCCGAGTAGGTTACGTTACAAAAGTGAGTCGGCATTGCTCGTTGCATAATTCTTTGCTCTCACAGCGTATAAGATGGCACCGGTACTAAGTAGTGCAAATTGTGCGGTATTCATCGCCTGCTTTGAATTACATTTAGGTTGCACCTAGTATTAGATTAGCCATCAATATATATTAGCCAAGTAAATCATGCTGACTAATATTCTTCTTTCCCTTCCAACTAAGCGTAAAGCTTGTGGTAGGAGAAGGTACGACAGTAGTGCAACGGGTAGGGTTTGAATCGACGGTCTTTCGGATTTCAGTTCACTCCTTTAACCGTTGAGCTATCGAGGCTCCGCCGAATATAAATATAATAGGTATGATAGAAGAAAGCAAGGTATGGTATAGGGTAGACTCTTTTATTCGGTCAAAACCAGTAAAACGGATGGGCCGTGAAAAGCTAGAAGACAGACAGACACTTTCGTATTTGCAAGATTAAAATAGGGATTATAGAGATATATTTTGTTATACCTATTTCACTAACTACTTACTACTTCATTCTCTCTACATACGCACTCTTTTACACACAAAGGTACTAACAAAGTTAGTATATAAGAATACCTCTAGGTGTTAAATTCACCTTTTATTTTTGAATGTGTATAATATTTTTTTTATGCAATAACGCCCATTAAAACTGATTGTACTTAGTTATTATCTAGTTTAGTTTAGTTTTATAAGAGGAATGTGCAACATCCATACAAACTCAACAGAGTTTTAGGATGTCAAGCGTAAAATTATATAAAGAATTAAAAAAAAAAAAATGTTAAAAAACAAACAATTACTAGCAGATTCTTCTTTTGTGTAGTGTGGGCTTCCTCACTTATCATTTTTTATCTACACTTACACGATAACAGGTGCATACATTAATTATGCAATCCAACGCAAGATGCGTTAACACGAGAGAAAATGGCTACAAAAATAACGTGTCTTTGTAGGTCGACGGTCTCAATTGTTATGCAAGACATGTTTATCATGACAATTTTTGAAAAATCTCTTTTTACCTAATGAAATTCCCCGAAGAAGTTGTAATAAAATGAGCCAAAAAATATTTTAAGAAGGCGCAATAGTTGTGGCCATTTAAGTACATTAGCATAATAATTATGATAATGATAGAATAGTTATGATGTACATATATACTGATCTAAATATATAAAAGAAAAGGTGACTGACTGACTGATCTATCAACGCATAGCTCAAACTACTAGACGGATCAGGCTGAAATTTGGCATGCAGATAGCTATTATGACGTAGGCATCCGCTGAGAAAGGACTTTTGAAAATTCAACCCCAAAGGGGGTGAAATAGGGGTTTGAAATAAACTAAGATTATATAAATGCAAAAATGTGTCTGTCTGCTGCCTTTTCATGGCCCATCTGTTTTACCTGGCATAGATAGATTGCATCCCAATTTTTTTTTATGCTACGGAACTCTAACTTTATTACGTTGTACCTACCTTATTATAGCACCCTAATAGTTAATTTTCAAAAATAGACACGAATGTAACTTGTAATGTACCTAATTCTTAATTATTCAATTCAGTTGTCAATAGGTGTCAGCCATTTGCATTGGTAAGGTCGAAAATTCTCCTTGAAATGCAGTGAGGTAATCAAATTAACTCTAGTCATGTAGCTATGTATCACTTCTTTTGCAATCGCAGACATTAAAAATTCCATTGATTTTCATATTGCGACAACTTTGTATGAATATTCATTTTTAGGGTTCCGAAGTAAAACAAAGAACCCTTACACTCAAATTTTCTCTGTATCTCTGTTTGTGTGGTAGGACTCAGAGCTGTAAGCAGTACCGAGGTATATTTTCAATATTTAATGTAGGTACCTACTTTTCCTGCATGTCTCGTTCATTTTTCCACCCTGTATCCTAAAATAATATATAGAGCGATGATAGCCTATTGGTTATGATGTCAGCCTCCTATTCGGGGTCCGGAGTTCAATCTCGAGCATACACCTCTAACTTTTCTGAATAACACAGTAGGTAGGTATATACCTACGTATACGCCAACAAACTGGCTCACCAGTTTGGCGAGAAAATAATAATGTAAATATTTGGTGTACCTACGCTTGTTATAAATAAAAAAAAAAAAAAAAAAAAAAAAAAAACGTTTTGAGCAATTAAATATCATTTTCTAAAAAATTATATGAAATGTACATCTATATGTAAATCGACTTTAAATAACTTTTTTTTTTCAATTAAAAAAAAAGAGTTGAAAAACAAGATTTTCTTTTATGAGAATACCCTAATAAGATCAAAATAAATTGCAAATCGATATTTATAAGCCTACCTATAGGATAAACATGGAATTATATGGGATAAAATAATAATAAAAAATATTTAATAATAATTTGTTTTTAATAAAACTCACAAACCTGTTGGAATTATATATCTGAAATTCTGAAAGTTTATCATAGTAGATTATGCTTACAATAAATAAACAAAAGGACGATTTTTTTACAGGAATCCAATCAAAACCACGACTGTCACATGGAAACGATTAAACAGAAAGTGAAAGTCTCCTGACCTGCCGCACTTTGAATTATAATCATTTAGACATCCAATAATATCAGATACGTTATGACAAGGAAAACATTCTCACAGAAAGATCATAAAATATTGGACATCTGTGGGAAACCTGATAAGCTATTGCATAAACTTCTCATGTCGCTATTATATTCATTGTAACCGTTTTTGTGATGTTTTTGCGTAATATGCCTGTTTATTGTTACATCTTGTATGATGCCAAATACTTGGCTTTACTTATTAAGTTATTAGCTGATCCGTTCGGCTTCGCTTCTAAGATGAAATTTTGACATAGTTAGGTACATACCTACATAACACATAGCCTCTTTCTTCCCCTATATTAGTGCAGATTCTTATTTTTATTAAAATCTGAACGTACTTTTAAGCATGAAAGATGCATTCAACAGACGCATCAAACATTCGACAGAAATATAGTTGCAAGTATTGCTGCGCTCTATTTATTATTTCAGCACCACAAGTAGCTCTACTAAATTGAATAATTCGCGTTGAATCAGTCACATTTTCCACTTTGTACAGTCACAGAGTAAAGGATAATACCTATCTTGGTATTTGAACTTTCTGGAATCCGCGCCGAATTTTTTCGAGTTTAGTAAATGCTTGTCCGTTAGGGATATCTTTAAATACAGGAAATATTTATGCAATAAATACTTATTTATTATACATAGACCTTGCAGGTCAATGCTAAGTATATCTAGATCAGGCTTAATATATTGCACTACATCGTAAAATTAAAAACTATAAAATCATAACGACATTCTAGAACACATTATTTTTACAAAATGATTTTAGGTAGGTAAGTATAGTTTTATGTAATATTATAGATTAGATAATAATTAGCTACCCTATACATTAACATTACAAGACATTAAAACAAAACACTAGGAGGCCGAAAAGCAATGAAAAACTATGGGAACGTACCTACCTAAATAGTTATGCAAATGAGAACAACCGCTTTGATTCTAATACAGCTTAGTGGTCTGTGGATTCTAATGGATAAACCAGCGTGAATCAAATGGTCAAAAACATGTAGCGCTTTGTCGGAATGTAGTCACGAATAAAGCAATTCAGTCTTTACGGTCTGGCTGTTAACAACATGAAACAATGCAACACGTTTACCCAAATACCCTTCACTCCTGCTTCCGTCAACCGTAGAAAAGTATCTTTGTGTTAAGTTTTTGAAATAATACTTATGTCGTTTCGCAAGTTTACGGCTCCCTTTCCACGAATAAGATTTCCATGCTCTATCGTACACAATTCGCAGCAGAAGAAGTCAGCATCGTATTCTACAGATCATAATTATTATGAATAGACCCCGATTGATGCTATATTTATTACTAGCTGATTAAGTTAAGAGTTGACCAAGGCTTGATTTAACTAACACTGGGCCCGTGCCCGGACTGGACACGGTTGAGTGAATTACAGACATTGCGTCAAGTAATTCAAGAGATCGCGTGCCGCAACGGTGCTAATGCGCCGACAGCTCCAAAATTTCACGGCCGCGGAATAGCACAATCCTGCACAATAAAGCTAAACCAAGCCGTAGCCTTATAACAATTTAAACCGCATCAAAACTATCGTGTGTGGGTCTCAAAATTCAAATGGTAATTAAGTTTCATTAGGTACACATCTCTAATACAAAGTTAAGTATAAATATTTTATTCAAAAACTTGATTTAATCATCAAGAAGCAATCTAGCTCTTTCTGTAAGAGAGCGCATACCTACGAACATGGAAAATTCATACGCACTTCGCGTATGAATTCGCCTTAACTTTTTCCGAATAGCACTTACCTACTTACTTGTTTAATGAATAATTGTTGTTTTAATGACCTTACTAGGAATACACTTAAATATTATACAATTTCGTATTTTAATTGCATTTATGTAATAGGTAATTAATTATCTATTCGTATATTCGTACAAAAAATATATTTACTCTACAATATAACCATCGAGGAATTCACGATTTATAACTATAGATATAGCGATAGATGCGCAATCACTTAAATCAGTATCCTTATTATAAATGCGAAAGTGTGTTTGTATGTCCTTCAATCACGTCGCAACGGTTCAACGGATTGACGTGATTTTTAGTATGGGTATAGACCTGGAGAGTGACATAGGCTACTTTTTATCCCGGAAAATCAACGAGTTCCCACGAGATTTTTTAAAAAACCTAAACCCTCGCGTACGAAGTCGCGGGCATCAGCTAGTATTATAATATGAACTCTCTTTCAGTACTGAAAACTCAGGAACAAAATGAAGTAAAAGAAGAGAGGAAGAAAGCTCAATCAATAAAAGATCTATTCAAAACAGGATCATGTATTCCACCACCATTCACATGTCCTCACCCAAACATGCTCTATTATTTATATACCAGGTACGTAACAAACTAGATTAATACATATTAAGTACTATTTTTTATTGGACTAGCTTTTGAAAAGGTTGTCGTCGTAAAAAACATTACACACAAATCTACTTATAGCTATACAATATCTACCTACATAGTACCTACAGGCCTTCTTATGTTTTACTTAAACAGCCCAGCATGATGCTATAATAAGGGTATGGAATTTTTAAGAAGCTCCCATGTGCCTACTCTCTATGTCAAAATATCATTATTTATTCAGTCAAGCGCAAAAGATGCGTAGGTACTCTTAGTGAACCGGATACCTACGGGCCAGTACAGCTCCAAGAGAGTCGTGAGCATGATAGTCAGTATGCTCGACTGCTCTTGCTGCAAGGTTTCAGGGTTTCAGTTAGCGTAGAAACCATGCAGTAGTGGTTTACATAACTTTTCCTTTATTTAGTCCTTACTTAGATCTTAATTTTAGCGTAATTCCGTGTATTAGTGGTTAAGTACTTCTTGAAATAAACTTCTTTTTATTTATTTACCTACTTACCATCATACCGTTTCTAGATTAATGCATTCATCCTCTGGTAAATTTGTTATAATAACTCTAATTTAAAAAATGCGTCATTCTTAAATATTACGATAGTTACTTACTGAAGGTCACTCACATGATTGTCCTGTTTTTTTTCCAGATCGACCCAAGAGAAAGGCGAGTTATTAAACACACTTGATAATGACTCGCTCACATATTCAAGGTTCAATGCAAAACATCCTACAAAAATAGTCGTTCACGGATTTGGGGGTGGAAGAAATTTGTCCCCCAGTACGGATATGAGACAAGCGTATTTCAAAAGAGGCAATTACAATATAATAATCGTCGATTATGGGCCTCTTGTTAAAGAACCTTGTCTTAGTCAGGTTGGTAGTTATTATTGTAAAATAAGTGCACATATTTTTTGTTACCTGAGGGAAGATAATATAGAATAGAGAACGATATAAACACACAGTTTCCAGTTCAGCCACTTTTAACCAAAACAATAATGGATCGAGTTGCAGAAACAACTAAATTCGAAAACTTATCGAATATGATTTATCAAAGACTATAAAAAATTGTTTTATTCGAACTTAATTACATCTGTGTTTCAGATAGAGTGGGCACCGCGTTTCGCAAGCATGTGCATAGCTCAACTGGTGGAGTATCTACAGTACCACCCCGTGAAGTCAATTCGTCCGGAGAAAATTCACACTATTGGCTATAGTGTTGGTGCACATATCCTGGGTCTTGTTGCCAACCACCTTGCTGAAGGAAAACTTGGCCGAATTACTGGTAAGTTAAAGTAGTTTAAGTAGCATTTTTGTTTGGATAGATGTAATAATATATTACCCGGCGACCTGCAAAAGCAGCCGAATCTAACGGTGCGGCAATCGTTGTTTCGCGTTAGTACCTAGTACCTAACCATGTAATAACCGATTAGGTAGGCGGATACCCTTTTATATTATTCCCAAGAATTATTTTCAATATTTTGTAAATATTACGCGACTAATTATGTGCCTTCTCAGGTAAATGACAAAATAATATTATTATAATGATGGCATTTAAAGTAAGTTTTAAGTTACGTTTTGTGGTGATTATAAAATATCAATAAATATAGTATTTTCTATTGAAACTTGAGAAACTGCTATTTGACGACTATATTATTTATCTCAAATTACTCGTTGCGAAGCTGCTAAAACCGCAGCACCAATCGTGGCACCAATAATACTAAGCGGTAATTACAAGAGTAGTACACTAAGTATTATGTATATTAAGCAATGCTTGCCAAGGTTTTAAGTAATAACTAAGCCGGAAAAATAATTATTCAATTTTATATTATTTAAATTATTTATCTTTGCCTTAATTGAAATGAAAGTACAATCCACTCCAAACTATATTATTAAAAAGTATGTAGAGTGTGTGGTCTGTGTGCCAACTTTTCGCAGTTCCACCGCTGAAATCATCTTGAAGTTTGGCACAGAGATACCAGAGGTTACAATCTGGAGATGGATATCGGATACTGAAAACAAAAAATTTCTACGCGATTGTGTTTTGTGTTGTGAACTGTATTTATATTTTTTATCTAAATACAGTTCGATAAATTCGTAAGCAAAAGTTACACCTTAGGTACATTTCACGATAGGTAGGCATCAATGATAGGCAGGTACTTATACCTATAATATTTTATGGTATGAGTACGTGTCTTTATGTTGCTACTAGCAGCCAGCACCGACTTCACCTAGGTTGAACAACTATCAACACAGTATATCTAATACTATTACCTTTCCAAAATCACAAAATTTGATCTATTTCTTTACGATATTGCTTTAGATTAGTATAAATAAATATTTACTCATTGTAGGGTACCTATTAAATATTATGTCGTTGTAATATTTTTCAGTATTTACGTAATCTGTCACTCCAGGTCTAGATCCTACCATATTC
Source organism: Maniola hyperantus (assembly GCF_902806685.2). Lineage (NCBI taxonomy): Eukaryota > Metazoa > Arthropoda > Insecta > Lepidoptera > Nymphalidae > Maniola > Maniola hyperantus. Next base: position 7,474,572 of record NC_048543.1, read on the forward strand.
TTCTACATGGGCAACAACAGATCCCGTGACTTGGACTACACGGACGCGTTGTTCGTAGATATTGTGCACACGGGCGCTGGCATCCTTGGGCAATGGGGTCCGAATGGTCACGCCGACTTCTACGTCAACGGAGGCTCCAGTCAACCTGGATGTGCACATGATACGATTTTTCGTAAGGATTTTACATTTTATATTTAGTGTTTTGCACTCGAGGACCTCTCACTATTAATAACGTAAAGTCTAGTTTTTTTAGGTTCTGTACCTCAAAAGGAAAAACGGAACCCTTATAGGATCACTTTGTTGTCTGTCTGTCTGTCTGTCAAGAAACCTACAGGGTACTTCCCGTTGACCTAGAATCATGAAATTTGGCAGGTAGGTAGATCTTATTGCTGACATTTGGAGAAAAATCTGAAAACCGTGAACTTAGGGTTAGATCACACAAAAAAAAAAATTAATCGTGGTCATGAACTAATAATTAGTAGGTATTTTCAACTTTCGAAGTGAGTGACTATATCAAGTGGGGTATCATATGAAAGGTCTTCACCTGTACATTCTTAAACAGATTTTATTTTTATTTTTATGCATCATAGTTTTTGAATTATCGTGCAAAATGTCGAAAAAATACGACTGTAGTACGGAACCCTCATTGCGCGAGCCTGACTCGCACTTGGCCGGTTTGAGTTCGCTCTGATTTCATAAAGTAGATTCTGGTATTTAGAGTGAAACCACAATAATTAGGTATTATATTAGCAAATAATTAATATTAAGTAGGTAGGTACCTAAGCAAATATTCAGAACAATTCATTGCAAATATTGTTATAGTGCGCGCAAAATACGTAAGTAGTCCAATCGGAACATGTGAGGCATATGAATACGCAATATGCATTGTACAAAAACAGATCTCAAGTCGAGCTAGTGTATAATTACCTATTTTAATCCTTAGTTTATGACCTGCGCAAACCGTTATGAGGCAAGTTTAGATTGAACCACGATTGGACTACACTCTGTATCAAGCCTACTCTCACAGATTGTCGCTTGGTCTGCGTTGATCCTATTCGTATCGAAAAGCGCCATCTTTGTGTATTCTACTTAGATGTGTTCCTTCGGAAAGTGGAAACTACCAAGTCAGGCCCAATCTCGAGGCCATGCCCCCGTTAGACTTCGCTCACCGCAGAAGACCGTGTTACTTAATTCAAGTAATATGAAATAGATGGCGTTAAAAAGGTGATTTATCTAGAGAATAAAATGGTGTAGAGAACATTAGCAGAATTTTTATGACGTGTTCTACCGTTCATCGTGTCACCCACAATATGTGGTGTAGCATTATAGGTATATTTTTTCTGAACCTGTAATAATCAAATCGCCACTTTGAATTCCAGAGACTCTATCCTGCGACCACACAAAAGTAACTCCATACTTCATCGAGTCCATCAATAGCCGGGTTGGTTTCTGGGCGGGTCCGTGTCCTAATCTCTTTTCCTACCTCATTGGCTGGTGCGAACCCAAGGACACGGAGTACGTGCTCATGGGTGAACACGTTACACATAAGTAAGTGCAAATCTTGTCTGCGGTGTTAGGTACCAAATATTTCCCTCTGTCAATACTACTCTACAGAATTTTAGCTTGGGCCTGCTCACCGATTTGACAGGCTAAGTACCTAGTAGTTTTTAGACAGAGCGACTACTATTTGGCTTCCGCAATCGATTAAGGTTTAAGTATATCTACTACTCAGTAAGTAAGTATTACTAGTTCAGGTCTACTTACATAATATAACTTTACGTCCTTTGGAATAGAATATAGAGAAGAATATATTTGTAAGTATTCAAGTAAACTTTTACAGTGCTTTTGAATCTTTAATAAGCTAGTCGTCAAATAATTTAATTTTCCAATGGTTTGGTGTTCTGAATGCCGTGAGATGCGATATCAAAGATGGGTAGGATAACGCGTAAAATTTTTCAAGTCTAAAATACGATTTTAGTCCTTATTTTAAAGGTGAACCGTACTTTTGACTTGACAGTTAAAATGGCGCGTGAGGAGTCATTTTGTACGGACTATATGGATTTGATAAACTAATAAAAAAATAAAAAATAAAATTGCCTTGTTCGTTCAGTTTCCCTCGCAACATCTATATTTGTCACTCGCGTTGTCACTTGAAATTAGGTGACACTCATGATGGTACTTACCTATACACGAGGCGCAAACGAGACGCGAGACGCCTTTAAAAAAAATAGAAATAGCGAGCTAACAAGCAAGCGGGTCATCTGATGTTACGTAATTACCGCCGCCCATGAACATTTGCAGCACCAGAGGAACTGCCGATGCGTTTCAGCAATTTGTTGGTCCTCCCGTTGAACCACACCTTCACACTTTCGTCCCGCAGAGTGAATACCTCTGTGTCAGCAGATTATAAGAATCGCGAGATTATGCATGTGTATAAATATGCGCTATCGGTCGCGAGGGCGAATATTATGTAAATGCACGGTTACGTCGAATAATAAAAAATATTGTTTCCAGAGCGCGAGGAGTGTATTACGTCACCACTAATGCGAATCCGCCCTACGCTAGAGGTTTTCCAGGAAAAGCCAGGCGGTTGCGATCTGTGTCGTATAGTTGATGGAAGATACAATTGGAAATGTGATTTAACTCAACCTCTTCCGTGCCGTCATTATATTGCCAATAATAATTTAGTTCCTACCTCACGTAGATACGTAATGAAAGTGATAATGATGTTATTGTAGCTATTATATTAGATTCCTTTTTATCTTTCTATTTTTGTACAAATTGGCTTTATTACAAAATTCATTAATTATACCTGTCTGCCTTAAAATAATATTTTGTCTGTGACGTGCTAATGCTAAGTATTAAATATATTATTTATAAGTTTTAAGGGATTTGTTAAAATATAAGAATAATGGAATATAGTGTGAAGTGGAAGTGAGAGATTTATAAATATTCCCGGTATATTAGAAGTAAGTAACCCTATTTATAATGATATCAATAGGTATACTTATAATATACCTACCGGCTACAACTTACTTATTTGTAGCTCTTAACTAAATATAGAACTCGTGAATAAAAAAGGACCCCGAACGGCGCATGGACAGACTCCGATTAATAGATATAATATACTTAAGTGCGTTGTAGCCGGTCATACTCGATATTATTCGAGAATATCGGAATATTAGGTTAGTAAATAAATAATAAGTGGTGGAAGTGTCTGACTTTGAAAGGTAAATGCTATGCATATCTATTCATAAATTTATAATATAATCATTTAATAACTAAGCGCGTGTTAATACGAAGATTGAATTTGCTGTTTTAAAAATTCAGAGGTACCTACTCATATTGATTAAAATCTTGTACATGGTGACCAAAGACATTTTACTTAATTGTGACCTGCAATTCGTTCTATTCTTTGAAACATTTTAAAGGGTACCTTATATTATGTTAATTGGAAATTCAACCAAGGGTCAAAAACTATGATTTTTTAGCTTCCATCTGCCACCTGCATCATCACTTACTACCTGGTGAGATTGCAGGAATGGGAAAACTTGTATCCGAATAAATAAATAAAATAATTTTAGTTACTTAACTAAAAGTATACTTTATTATAACCCCTATTAAATACTGTATTTCAAAGACAGGATCGAATTAAAGATCAGCCTAATTTTTTACGTTGATTTCAATTCTGTTTTGTTCAAAGTTCTGCTATTTCTTTAAATTATTTATTTATACTTTTTAGGTGATATACCTATTTATAAAATTATTTTTTAGCATTGTGCTTAGAAGTAATGATTACCAGTAAGTAGATGATGCGCTTGCGCTGTATCTGTATATTAAGGGAATTGTCATTACTTAAATGCCTTAAACAACAAAAAAAGTTGATATTATACTTTAATTCCCATTATTTAGGTATACCCATATCCCACTGTACGTGTTGTAATAGTTTAATTTTATATTAATAGTTGACAAAAATAGCGCTTACAACTTCATAATTAACTATTTTAAATCAAGCGTGTGATTCATTATTTATTTATCTATTAAATAAATAAAGAGGTTCAATAATTTAAAATAAATCTTCTTCTTATTGATCTTATTTTATTATTTGGTACACGTTTTTTTAGAAATATCAGATATGCATTGTCACTTATTAAAAAAGTGACAAAAAGAAAAGGAAAACCAACAATAAAACAAATTTAAAATTTCAAACATATATATTGCGGAAGATAATGTGTTCATTGAATAAACTTCATATTATTATTTACAACATTTAGCCAAGTGTCCACTAGCGATCGCAGATGTCAGCTTTGGCAAGTTAATTGCACTGTGCAAACACTTGTAAAAAGTCAGTCAAAGGCTCATTTGAAAGTCCAGTGCGGAAATGCAGTCAGTATTTTTGGCACCATTCCACGCGGGCATGATTTTCATAGTACCTAATTAGATAAGGCTAGTTTTATTGTAATACTTTCAACAAAAAAAGTTTTTCAATTGGAAAATTTATGCAAGTATTAGCACAGTGCAAGTTACTTCCGATACCTGATTTCTGCAAGTTTAATTGCTAGTGGACACTTTGTTTTAAAACAAACATTTTTTTAGCTCATAAGTGAAGAGTTTGATTTCGTATAAATAATAACGTCAGGAACACAGGAGATAGGTACTGTACCTACTAGATATCTACACTATAATTATACTATCATAAAAATATTGAACTTTTAACTTACCAATGAAAACAAAGATTACTAACGGTATAAACGGAGCCAAGACGTGGCGGGTCAACTGTTAAAAGTTTTGTGAAACAATTTTATACATTTTTAATACAATAAATATATTATAATAATAACATGAGAAGAAAAATACTCCATAGGCCATTTCCCTCTTTCTCTTAATTCTATTTGGGTAGGTATCTACATTCTTCAAGTAGGTACTTAGTACTTACTACAGTTTATAAAATGGGATAAATATTAAATTATATTTTATCATATCCAATTTTGGATTTAACTACCTATCTAATTAATTTTATTAAACAAAACAGTTTTTATGTCTAGATATAATACAAAAATTATGTCATTATAATAACTAATACTTGGCACACGACGTAATTAAGTATAACGAATGGGTGGCAAATCATCAAGTCTTACATTTTCGAAGATGACCACAAAAACAATCGCTTACAACTAAAAATATACGTCGCTATATATAGGTACGTAGAAATGTATTTTAATACTTAAGACCATAAAAAGTCATGTGAATGTTTTTTTATGTTTATTTGGTGGTATTGACAAAATGTTAAAATCAGACAATTACTAAAGGTGCTTTTATACACGAGACGTTTATGTCGTAGATATAATTCTCCTCCCAGTGTTAGGGACAATACGCAGAGAAACTTTCAGCTTTTATAAAATAACGAATGTCTGGCATGCGCTGGCTTTTAATCCATAACAATTAAGGCTATATTTTAATAATTTGTATTTTACATTATAACAATTTGTAGGCCTGTTTGAAACTAGACATTGCTACGATGGCAACGTTTAAAAAATGACAAAAATATCATTAGCAAAAAATAATACTTTTACAGTGAATAAACTCCATACCTACGTACTAATATTATAATCATTAAATTGTTGAAGTTTTGAAAAATTGTTCTGTTCTTAATAATTTATATAATCATCACAGATATTTATTATATATTTTATTAGGCTCAAAACTTAGCTATCATATTTTAAATTTTTTTAGCTACTAAATGATTGCATAATATAAATAAAATCTTTTTTATGTACGAATACTTATCTTCGTAGTATTTACATTTTACAGTCTACCATTACGATGCATATCAAGCGGTTTTATATGTATATTTAATTTACTGTACATAGAGATATTATACCTACACATAAGTACCTACTAAGATACTAACGATAATTAAAATAATATTAATGATCTGATAAATATAAATTAAACTCTAGGTACAGGAAATAGCAAAAAGTTATGAATTCGACAAAATCTTATTCTTAACTTTTTACACAACAACAATTACTTACTCAAAGAAATGTAAATTAAGGCTAATTTTTCAATCGCAAAATAAACAAATTATACTTACTTACAGATTTTCAATACACAAACTGAAATGAACAAAACGTCATGCCTCAGATAATGTTATTTGGCGATTGAAAAATCCACACTAAAATGACAGTTACACTAATTCTAAAAAAATCGACCTATGGTAGTTTTTTTTAGAATCAGTGTACAAACAAAAAGGCCATAAAATTATAAAACTAATCCATTAACCTACAAATGAGCTAATTTTCAGCTTCATAAAATAGAAGCATCAAATTATATTTACAGCTTACGTGAGGACTTTCAAAGCAAATTCCTAAATATGATTCTAATCAGTAATTGACCAGTCAGTGCTTTCTTGCAAGAATACTTATATAGATATAAGTATTATTTAAGTTATATTATTTATTTATAGTATGAATTTACAATTCAATCACACACAGCTTACTGCTAGCTTTAGGTACCTAAGTACCTATATTTTTAAAATTATTGTGAGCTTATTGCAAGTTTTCTTTTAACACTAGATAATATAACATATTCTCAAATCAACTTCTGATGACGGATAAAAATGCCAAATTAAAAAATTAAACCATTTCCTTCTCTAAAAATCTATGTATGAAACTTTATACTTTTATACTTTTACTTATTTATATTATTTAATTATAATAAATTATTAAACAGCTGATTTAAGTTGAAATAATGAATAAACTAGGTATGATCTGTTAAACTTATGTAAATGTATGAAATAAATGCCCACATTTATCCATACTAATATTATAAATGCGAAAGTGTGTCTGTCTGTCTGTCCGTCTGTCCGTCTGTCTGTCTGCTAGCTTTTCACGGCCCATCCGTTTGACCGATTTTGATGAAATTTGGTATAGAGATAGCTTGCATCCCGGGGAAGGACATTAGGCTACTTTTCATCCCGGAAAATTAAAGAGTTCCCACGGGATTTCTAAAAACCTAAATCCACGCGGACGAAGTCGCGGGCATCATCTAGTTTCAAATAAAACTAAATAATAATTATTCATTGTTTGATATTACACTACAACTAAGCTTCGCTCAGCGTCTTTCGAGTTTCGAGTTATTCCCGTGAGAGCTCAAAGATAATCCAGGTAAGCGTGTAAAGTAAAACATTAACTAAACACATCATCATTGTCATCGAAATTATTACATTAACTAAACACATCATCATTGTCATCGAAATTATTTGAGCCGTTTCCAGGAAGCTATTTACACATAAATAAAATAAAATATACAAAATTGCTCGTTTAAAGTATAGGACTACGAGTTTATATTATACAAAAAAAATCTTAACAAACTAGTTATCTAAACTAACTATCTAACTAACTATCTTATATTCTTAAGTCTACACACTACGGTCGCTCCGTACAGAAGCTTTATTGTCAACACAGCCTTATAGAGTGAGATCACCCCGTATAAGTAAATTATTGTCTTATATTTATGGCTATTATTTTACAACAATGTTTATTTACTTACCTATTTCCAAATAAAGAAGAAAAGTTCTTATTTGTTTTTATTTTACGAAACTTTTTTATGAAAAATAAGGGGAATTATAAAACAAGCATCAAGAACTATTTTTTTGACGACTACTAATGGCACAACATAACATTGTACTAGAACAATTGTAACAGAAGAACCTACTCCGAGCGTCTATATTACACACGTTAGAATATTATGATCGATTACCAGGACTTTTTCATAAGTAGGTATTTAATATAAAATGTAAATTCAGCACTTTAGTAGAAAGATAGACAAAAATTTCTTTAAAATTATTAAAAAATCAGAAATTTAGTTATTAGGTTAATAGTAGACGGAAGTAAAAAGTACTTTTTAAATAGTGATGATACAGTCTAAGATGGATGCGGGCTAACTAGTAAGGAATATGACAGTTTTATGAAACCCCCGGTCGTTATGCGGTATCGTAACGGTGAGCTAAACTGCTTAGCAACACGGTTTTGGTGGTAGGATGGTTACTAATCATGCCTGAACCCTCCCACCAGTCTAAACCAGAGACAATTTTGAAATTACTAATTCCCAAATTATCATCTTTTGCCTAAGTATGTATATGTTATTTATCTGAAGCATATGGTGTATTAAATCGTTTTTTCGTTTTATTATTTTTAAAGTAATAAATTAAGTAGGAGTATACCTACGCTGTACACAGTTTAACCAATTAGTAGCACCTATTCTATATATTTTTTGTTTAAGTAAGTATTTCTATTTTTTTGTATTTTTCAATATTTTATTATAATATTACTTAAAGTATATTATTATTATGTATTATGAAATATTCGAAACGGTGCACACACAACAAGTGCTCGGGGGATCTTTATATACCCTTTCCGCCATAGTTTTGGACATCGTGAAAATTATCAATGTCAAAAATCTACTTATTTTAAATCAAATTAACTCTATGGTGCACAAATCCCGGCCCTTGAAAAAGAAATGATCCTGATTAAAAAAACACTACATTACATATCCGTTGAAGTCTAGTTAAAGGCTAAAGTTAAGGCCAATCTGGTCCAAAATTGATTAATTATAAAAACTAATGCGATACGTGGTCTCTTATTTTTCATAGCCTACTAAATTTAATATTCATCCGATAAAAATATCGATAGGTACATCCAATGTAATTAAGACATAAAGAAAAATGTACCAAACGCTTAAAAAAACACTACATATTTTTGATAAACGCAATAGAATAAAATATACTTTAGTAATAGTCAAGTATGAGATTTAGTAAATAATAATAAGTAAGTAAACAATATCTATACCTATCAAAAATTGCTTTTTTTGATATCAATATGTTTTGTACGTAAATTACGAACATAACTAAAAATAAAATTTTCAAAGTAAGGATAGTAATTATATTATTATTCTTTCCCTTATTGAAAATAAATTTCTTTTCCTTTATCTTTTCTGAAACAATATTGAAGTCCAAATGTTTGTTTAGACAAGTGAAATACTATGTCAGATTTCTTAAGATCATTGGACTTGTACTATTTCTCCTACCTTTTGTTAACCTATAATATTATAACAATACATTATAAGTATAATTATTATAAAAATGAGAAATAATCAAATGAATATTATGAAAATTGCTTCTAATGATAGATAAACTTACATATTCAAGTAATATTTTTATGAAAGTTAATTCAATTATTTATACAACACAGAATTGACGGCGTAGAGATTCATTAAAATAATACTTTACTTTATTATTTATTCTAACAATCTAAAGATTTTTAGTATTTAACCGAAATTTTAATAGGTAGGTTTATATTACATGTATGAAGTATTAAATGAGAGATGAAATTTAATTTTATGAAAATATTTTTAAATTTAAGTTTATCAGAATTTTATAAAATTTAAGTTGATTCAATTTGAGTCGTGAAACTTTAAATAAATAAAGATGCAGATCATTATAATCATGATAATTCTCACCTATGTCCAAATTACTCCTTTAAATTTACTCACAATTAGCACTTTGTAATATTATTAATATAATTATTATTTTATTTTATACGTAAGCCTATTATCATCACCTTTACCAACATTTTTATTGTCATGACTTTCAGACCAAGAGACAAGTAACAAGATGAAAAAAAAATATTTTACTTAAAGAATTAATTTTTTAAGTATAATGTTATTTATTAAAAGCTAAATAATTATTTTAAAGGGTGATGTTAGAAGCTTAGTTCCATCAGTGCACAGTCGATTATTATTCTAAGCTTATAGTAATTTAGTGAAGCCCTTTTTGTCAACGTCACGTGGGACCTACTTGAGACTAATGGTTTAATCTATGTTAGCACATAAAAAGTACTTTATGTACCTAGAATGATTTACAACTCGCAAAGTGGGGCAACGGGTTATTTCTAACATAATAGATTAATATTGTCAAAAGTAAACACCATCCCTGCGGATCAATATTGTTTATTATTTGATATCACTGACTGTCAAAATTAATCAATCATAAGTATCTGTTTTCTGTTGATAAGTTACTAAGCAATATTGTTATTTGTTAAAAAAATTGTATACCTACCTAATATTTTTTCCAAACAACAACGTTGTTGAGTAATTTATCGACAGATTACAGATATATGGGTATATAAATATATTATTGACTATAATGTTGGCCGTAAGATATTAAACACATTTGTATAAATTTACGACATTATATTATTATATGTAAGTATATTTTAGTTAAGTAGTTAGTAAGTTATAAAGTAATTTTTATAACTGCATAAGTACAACGTTAATGAGTATAAATATAGCAGCATAAATAACATTTACCATTTTACGTAAGTACATATTTTATGTTTTAAGCTTTCCATTCTACATCTTAATTCGTAGACGGCGCACCTAAAAATACTAGTCTACACTTTTTATTTTATCCTAAGTATCCTTAGCTGTACCTAAATATATTTATACGTACTTACCCGTTATTTAATTTAATTGTATAACATTTATTCCTAATATAATACTGTATAGTATAGTAAGATCATAATACTAAGATGAAGTATATAATTATAATATTACTATCACATAAATTATTAAAATATTGTTTAGTACCTAAATAAAAAATACAATATAATTTTAGGTTCTGACAATTATTATTATATGTGTTTTTCATAACGAGTGAGTTTGGTCTCGACTTTCAGCCACCTTATTATTGTCATGTCACGCCAGCCAACAATGAACAAACAGCGAATGAGCAAGAGTGGTTGTCACTAAATACAACAGTAGTGGTGTCTCGTAAAATGACCTCAGCCTGACTGTTACACGAGTAAGATCATAATTATAGACCTGTTTTTATTTTGTCTCTAATATCTATTTCTATTAAGTATATTTTTATGTTATGTTGTTACACAACCCAGTAATATAAAAGAGTAAAAGAGGCCTCGTTTGGCTATGTTCAAATAACGTCGACGCGCGACAAGACTTACATCTGAATCTGGTCTTCAGGGCGTTACTTTAAAATGTTTAGTAGCATGGTTTTGTAGTTTGAACTAGATATTCAGATCTTGTTGGACTACTAAACATTATAAAGTGACGTCTTGTAGACCTATTTTAGATGTAGGTAGATACTTATAAGCACTTGTCTTGATAATGTATATCAGGCGTCAAAATATTTATAATACTTATCTTATACATCGTATAATGTAAGTAAATAAACTAGGTACCTATGTTCTGGTTGAGTTTGAGTAGGTATCATAAATCACACGCATTTTATCAAAGTAGTTCTGACCATCTAAATACATGGCAGTTCGCCTCAGCAGAGTCCATTAAAATCAATATTAAAACTTATGAAACATCAATATCATATCCAGGTGCATGAAGAGACACCACCACAATAGTGAAAGTATTATTTTATATGCCTCCCAAAAGGGGACTCCTATTCATGCATCATATCCATGATGTGCGCGACCAAAAGTCCTCTTTTTAGTTCCATGAGCCCGTATCTATTGTGCCTATGCTCAGGATTTGCAACTTTTTGTCAGTGTTCCAAAGATCACGCTCACTTCCAACCACCCCAAGACTTCATTGTTTATCACCTTTTGTAGATAGCACGCCATCAAAAATTCTGTAGACCTATGTATATTATATTTTGTGGGAGTTCTAAATAAATTAATTTATTGTCAATAATTTGTGTTCGAATTTATTCAAATATTTTGAATAATTTCAACATTTATCGAGATATTTTTTCAATAAATATTCACCACCTACCAGTTATTAGGAAAGTATAAGTTTTTTTAAGATTGCACATATTTGTCATACACTTGTTATTTATATGTACTACATGTAAATTTATTCATTTATTTTACGGGTTACAGTCGTAATATTATGTTCCTACCACATTTACAAGCAATGCAATAAGTAGGTATAGATTTGTAGCTTTGTGTAATTTATATGTTTAATACCTGTATAATAAAGTAGCTAAAAATGCAGTAGGTATCAGACAAAAAATGGTAATGTGCAACGTAAAAACCGGTCAAGTGCGAGTCAGGCTCGCGCAATGAGGGTTCCGTACTACAGTCGTATTTTTTCGACATTTTGCACGATAATTCAAAAACTATGATGCATAAAAATAAATAAAAATCTATTTTAGAATGTACAGGTGAAGACCTTTCATATGATACCCCACTTGATAAAGTCACTCACTTCGAAAGTTGAAAATACTAATTATTAGTTCATGACCACAATTTAATTTTTTTTTGTGTGTTCTAACCCTAAAATCGCGGTTTTTCAGATTTTTCCTCAAATGTCAGCTATAAGATCTACCTTCCTGCCAAATTTCATGATTCTAGGTCAACGGGAAGTACCCTGTAGGTTTCTTGACAGACAGACAGACAGACAGACAGACAGACAGACAGACAGACAGACAGACAACAAAGTGATCCTATAAGGGTTCCGTTTTTCCTTTTGAGGTACGGAACCCTAAAAAAATACGTATGAATGCGGATATATTCATATGATTACGCTTGAATATTGTATTACTAAAAATAGTTAAGTACCTATATGTCTAATTTCGTATTATGTAATGTTCTACTTAAACCAAGTTAAAAATAATATAGATTTTTATAACTATCTTAATTTACAAATGTTTTATCATAGGTAAACTATATCTAAATATTAGAATTATTATTTTGCTAAATAATACAGTGTTATTTAAAGATCGATTTGAGGAAATACATAACTCAAATTTAATACCACCAACTAGAGAAAGAGATAGAAAGAAATGGCCAATGTTAAAATTGAAACATAACATAAAATGCATAATAAACATTTATATATTTTCAATTAATATAAGAACAATAGAACACCTAAAAAAACAAGAGGATTTTTATGTACATATTTATGAATTTATACCTATAGGTATGCACTAAATAAATATACATACTTAATATGATTCAATGAATTCAAAAATGTGGAGTTTTGCTTTAACCGAAACTTTAACCGAAAACAAAATAAAATAAATAGATAACATGAACACATTAATTCCCTTTAATAAGTAACATTTTATGTTAAAGTCCTACATCTATACATATACAGTAAGTATTAAATTTGAAGTACAATCCTAGGTCATTTAAATTATATCGTAAATATATTAATATAAACATTACAACAACAAGAGATAGTAACAAGGACGAGCAAATGTCTGTTCTAAAAATAGTAAAAAACTGCGACATAATTACCTTACCGTATGCTGAGTTCTCATAGTTTTTCCATTTTATATGTTTCTCGAACAGCTGACTATTACGATCTTATAACAAAAGACTAGCTACATCAGCATACGGACAAGCCATCCAATAAACTTAAAACAACACATAAAATAAAATAATAACTTCAATAAATCCAAACGAAAACTAATTTTATTGATATGCCAATGTAAATATAATATAATATATACAACAATCTGTACAAATATACTATTGAGCAAATCAAAAGCATTACATACCTATTACAATCCAAGCTTAATAAAACATTTGTATTGATTAATAACAATTTAAATAGAAATAACGAACGCATAGAATTTGTAAAGTGTAAACAATACATTATTATAGTTTTATGACAGAGACGCTATGAACGGTGTGATTTTTCAAAGGAATGCTAACCACTGAGAGCAATTATTATTATTATAATTGGCTATAATTTTATGTGAACCATCAGTAAGAAATAAGAATTATACAAACAAGCATAGAGGTGGACCAAGGTGGACATACATATTAATCTTCTGTCAAACTGACAAATTCCTGCGTGGGATGCGAGAAGCGACAATAGCGAAGACTCTCCGTCACTCGCTCCATACAAAAGTAGTTTGGTTCTCATCCATCCATACTAATATTATAAATGCGAAAGTGTGTCTGGATGAAATTTGGTACAGAGATAGTTTGCATCCCGGGGTAGGCTACTTTTGACATGACTGAGATATTAGTTTATTTTATAGCAACAAACATACATTTTGAATATTACATTTCAATGTCCATTCCGGTGCATCAAAAACCTGATCGGGTTTAGCCGTACACTGGGGTTTCTTGTATTCGGTCGTTATAATAAGTATACCTATAGTTCCTAGAACTATCTACAAAATTTCATTGAATTTGATTGGTTAGTATTCAACTGAGAGCCAGACTAAGTTTGTTTGAAGTGCACTACGAATAAACCCATCTTAAATACAGCCATACAACTTTCATTTATTGATGCAAGCAAAGCGCTTTCCGTATCCCGCGCGTAGGTACCAATACCTACTTCGCCTGAGTTTGTTTGGCCGAAGCTAGCTGATAAGGTGCTTCTCGGCGAACTGAAATTTACAGATCAAAAGTCTGCGATATGGGAATCTAAGCGAAAGGAGAGTCAGTACAAGATTTTAAATCACATAATATTATAATCAATGTTAAGTCAAAATCACGATTTTTAGTTAAATTTTTATCGAAAAAAGACGACTAGAAATTCATAATTTATAATAACTTAACATATAAATAGTGTTCCTTATTTGGATCACTTCGTTCGGCATAAAAATAAACCAGCGCCAATAATTTATATAAGTATACTATCCACACAGCGAATGCACAAAAAACTTTTCAGACTTCCATTATATACCGTAAAGTGTAAAACTATTATATTATACAGTGGTATAATAATTTCGTAGGGCAACATTGGTTTTAGGGAATAAAAATCGCTCTATTTTATCGCGATGATTGTTCTTGACTAAGTTAACGGAACGGATTCCATTGAAATTCGTATCAAGGGACCGTCAAGGCGATTCAACAAGTAGGAGCATTATTATATCACTGGGCTAAAGGTGATATCAGACGGTTAATTTCACTCATAATGAAACGTCTGAATACAAAATGAAGGTGACGAATGTATTCATTAATGAACAGATCCAACAATGTAGGTTTTCGGCATCTTTCACTCGCAATGCGAATGAACGGGAAATGAAACGTCTGAATACAGCGTTCACTCGAGCCTGGCTATTTTATATCGCGTCTTGTAGCATATTAATCTCTTTATCCTATAGCGGAAGGACGACAGCACGTAGTAACAAATATTTACTGTCTGTGTATGTGGTACTGAAGTTGAACGAACAGGTATGCTTCTGTTTTTGTAGTTCCTTTGCATCTTTGATCTTTTTTGTCAATTCTTACATCAAATAACAAATCAAACTTTAAAGGCATACATCCTTTATATTATCGTAAGAGGCTTCATTCGTTGACATATTCGAAAAGAGAGCAGGTGAACGTTAATTTCTATGACATTTTGTTTGTGACATGTGAACGTGGAATAAAAACAAAATGAAACAATCACTCGAGTTAACATTCACTCGAATGAACCGTCTGAAATCACCTTTATTATTTGGCAAAATTAATAAGTGCCATCATCGGTCAGATCTTGGTAGGGCTCGGCAGGAGGCTGAATGGGCTCAGCCTGGTAGAGTGCCCCGGAGACGAAGGGATTGTTAGGTACGTGTTGCTGCTGCGGAGGCCCCGGCGGGCGAGGTGGTGCGATGCTGCCGTACGCGGGCGGCTCTGAACCAGTCAGAGCTGAGGACTTCTCCGACTGAGGACATTATACACTTTTGAGAATGTGCCTTAATTTGATGTCCTTACTACTTGCAAGTAGCGCCTAACCGAATGTCGATTTCTGGCCGAAGCCGATCATAAAACTTTATGTCTTAATGTCTAAATATATATTTTAAAAAGTTTATTGGTCCTAATATAGGTATTATATATGGAGCCCTAATGGAGCGAAGCCCAACCTGCACTTGGCCGATTTTTAAATAAAAAATCGGTTAAAGCATCAAAATTGCTCAGAAGAATAAATATTAGTTGTAATGGGCCTCATTTTGTTGAAATTCTATAATAATTGATTCATTGATATATTGATAAAATCTTCAACCTTACAGCGATGCTAAATCGCATATACCAAGTCAGAGTTTACATAATTTACCAAATTTATAAGGTTGATGTTTAATACTTAGGTACATTATGCGGCTGAAAGTAATGTACATCGACCTTTAGAAGAAGATTTGTAGAGCGTTGTCCCTGTCGTTGAGACCGACAAAACGTCATATAGGTATGAGTGACAGAGACAATGCTCTACAAAGCCGAAATGACATTCTAAAGGACTTGTTGTTGATGCTAAGCAACTAAACCACTTTGAGCAACGTAAGTATTCGTAAGGTTGGCGCATTTTCAGCAAAATCTAATGAGCACTTTTAGGTCTGGTAATGTAAATATCTTATTCAACTGATTTAGAATTCTTACTAACATGTATCGGTGTATTATATGAATCATACTTACGAAGGTTGTTTCCTGGTCTAAAGATTTGAGCGGAGCGTCAAACGACGGTGTTGGTTCAGCCCAGGGCTGCAGTTCTCCCGAGGCGAATATGCCATATATTGTGATGCCAATGAAATGTACTGCGGCACCCATCAGGAATACTGCACGCCACTCTTTTATTGCCATTTCTGGTTTATCCTGCATTTAAAAATAGGCATGTAATAATTTTTGTACAATGATCTCACATCATATTAACGTGGATTTAGCAATTATGTCCGAGTAGGCATTGCAGTGGACAAACAGAAAACTATATCTAGTAACTATATCTAGTAAGTTCGAACTAGTTGGATTCCTAACTGTTGTTCAAACAGGTCCTAAGTTGGCAATTCAGCACCTTGAGCTAATTTGTTAATTTGTACACGAGGAAAAGAGAAGACTTTTCAAATATTCTATCACTCTTCTAGAAAAAGATATTAAGCTTTCTACCTAACTATTCAGTTCTTTGCTTTATTGAAGTAGTAGGTCTCTGGCTTAAGCCCGTCTTTTAAAATAAAATTATGACTTTTTTATATACTTAGATATTTTCATCGTTAATATTTTGTTATGATAGGTACTTATACAGTTATTTAATTATAAATTATTTGTACACAAAAAAGTACTAAGTAAAAATCAGGGGGACAGTTACACAAAAAAATACAACTCGTTTATATTAGTGAGGGAGAAACAATGAAGTTTATTATTTTGAATAGCGTTCGAAAATTCTTTGAAATCTATTCGTGCGTTGCTATCGTGCTGAAGTGACACACCCCCGCGAAGCCCTAGGTTTTCTTGCAGCGAAACAAAAAGGACAGTGGGTCGATGGTAATTCTAAAAAGGAAATCGAGCTCGGATGAGCCGCCGCGTGAATTCGAAATGAGCGGGGTTTGGGTGCGCGACGATGCGGCACGGGTACATTAAGCGAGCACTTTATTATCGGTAGCCCTACGCTACAATGACTTTCGCCAGTTATATTTATCGCATCTCATCTAGATTCGTGAATAGAGTTTAGAAAATTATAACTATACAGGATGTAACCAGAACGCTAGTAAAACTAACCGTAATTATCATACTACCTAACCACAATCCAATGCCAATAACCATTTGCCTTATCTTGTAGTTTTAGTGATTTTATTTTTCAAACCCGCAATGTACAGCATGCGAAACTCTGGTCTGTGCCCCAATAGGCCATACGGCAATAACTCCGAATGACCTATTTACGCAACGTTTGTTGACCTCTAGCGTCAGTCAGATGTCTTATTAGCAATATATAATATTGTGAACTTTTAAAAAACACACGATTTTTTTAATTTTTTGCAGGTTTTTTTGTAGTATGTTATAAGTAATTATCAGTACTATCACCAATCTTCGTTTTTACTAGCGTTCTGGTTACACTCTGGCTAATTTTGCTGTACACAATCTCTTAACTCAACTAATGATGAAACTATACAAGACCTTTTTTCACTCTATTTGTTCTGGAAAGGAAGCACTAGAAAGATTTTGAGCTTTATACATTACAATGAGGAGAATCATATCATGAGCGCGGAGAAGCGCACTATAGGGAAACTTCTCTTAATTTGTTTCTTACCTTATCTTGAGTGATGTAGTCAATAACAATAGGCACGAGGAAGCCGGCGATGGTCCCGATACCGTTGGATAAGCCCATGAGGATGGAAGCGTATCGAGGAGCAATGTCGAGGTGGTTGACATTGTAGCCGGATATGGCGAATCCGCTGCATGCTACTCCGAGAGTCATTTCTATTGTAGCCACGTACTAAATAAAAAATAAAAAAATGAACAACCGAAATAAAAAAATTATTCAAAAGACTACATAGGTACCTACTTATCCGTTTTAAAATCTCAGTGCAATATTTCGTTAAAATCGGTTAAGTAATTGAGGTATAATGCACGAATTAATAAACAGACACAATTTCAGATATAGCACGACTAGAGATTTTCAAGAGTCACGGAACTAATTATTAGTTTACTGACAATTTTTTTTAAGAACTACCAATATTGAGAAATAGCCAAAAATAGTCAAACCATTTTGTAAATATTTGACTCAAATATTATACTCGTCTCGTATTAAGTATAATTATATTATCAACTATAGATATCATCATCATCATCAACGTCAGCCTAAAGACGTCCACTACTGGACTTACTCGTAGGTCTCTTGTAGGGACTTCCACAAGCCACGGTCTTGCACCGCCTACATCCAGCGGCTCCCTGCGAATCGTTTGATGAGTCTGTCCACCTATAGATTTTTGAAATATTTTTACTGTAGGTGTGTGTATGTGTGTAATTTGTGTATCAAAATATATTTTTAAGTAGGTACTTACCTTATTATCAGCATAAGCAATGAGAACGAAGAAGAACGCCTCAAAGCCAAAACCGCCACAGTTGAAAAGCTTCCGTACGTTCGTTGTGGTCATGATATTGTTTTTCCGCAAATAATCCGCAAGCATACCGCCAATGGGCACCAGTGACGTCATGATCAAATGGGGTATCGCTCCAACGAACCCAGACTGTCATGACAATACATGCATAATATTATTAAAAATAAATTAAAAAGAAAGTGTTAAATCTATTGAAATTTTAAAGATACGAAGGAAAACAGTAATGTACTAAAGAGAATGGAGACGAAAAAATATATAATACTTGGAAATTTTTATGGCAAGATTTCCACTTTTTTGAGAAATCTTAAAGAATAAAAGCTCATTTTAAAAAATGTTGCGAAAGATATCAAGCAGTCAATACAACGAAAAGGATATGGAGATAAAAAATATAACACTTGAAAATTTTGAAGGTAAAGTAAGTAGAATATAAATATATGTTACACTTCATGAAGAAAAATCTCAATCACTTATAGAAATAAAAGCTGATCTTAAAAAAATTGCAGTAAAAGTTTAATTTGTGTAGGAGAAATAAAGAATAATAAGATATAAAGATTGAGTTCAAATTCTTAGAAAAAGTGGTTTACCTCTGTAATTTGCATATTGAACCTGGTGTTAAAATATGCAGACTGGAAAATGACGAGCAAACAGAAATTCCACGTTCTACAGAAGTTCGCTACGATAATTGCATACACCTGAAACAAAGACCAAAATTGAATAACGAAAAATTATATAAGAAAAATCGTCCTAATCATCATCATCATGAACCCATCACTAGCACACTACTGCGAACAATTAGTCGTCTACCACGCTAGCCAAGTGCGGACTGACAAACTTCACACACCTATGAGAACATTATAGAGCACTCTCAGGCATGAAGATGACATGATATTTTTCCTTCACATGCTAAAAAGTGATATTTAATTGCTTAGAACACACATACCTCCGACAAGTTAGAGGTACGTGTCTGGAATCAACCTCCCGAACAGGAGGTGGACATCTTAACCACTAGGCTATCACGGCTCCAGACGAATATTATACCTACAACCCGTCGGAAATATCTATGCATCTCGCTGGAATGCGCCTCCTCTCGCGCTTCCCCGCAGCTCGTCCATTTTCGCCTATCCAGTACCCAAACAGTATATAAACACTACGATCTACCAGTACTAGTGCCAGTACCGTTGCCAACGCAAGCACGTTGTATGACGTCATAAAGCCAGGATTTCAGATATTTCCGACGGTTTGTACTTACTAAGATTCTTAGCAGTGATGTAAACACGTACCTAGAAGAAAGTAAAGGAACACTTACAGGCGGTGAAGTAGCGAATGCTTTCCAAGGCGTGTTCCAGAATCCAGGCATAGCAGCTTGAGTGTTTGTTCCTAGTGATTGTTCGATGTACGTGAGCTCCTTCCCCGTTATGTGTGGGTGCTTGCTTGGCCTCTCGAATACTAGCCACAGCCACATAACATACCTGTTACCCGTTAGTAACATTATCAATAAAACATATATTATTAGTAATATTAGATCTTCTTCAATTTGATAGTTTAGATCATCTAAATAATTGAAAGCAATTTGTAAAGATTTATTTAAAAAAAAATGTTAAAACCATTAGATTAGGTACATCGATCGTTAAGTTTTTGATAATTCTCATATTATGAATATTAATCAATGAAACTTAATGAATTTTTGTAGTCCGTAGTGTAAAAACAAATGTCGGTGTCTGTAGTTTGTTAAATTTTCATGAAAATATTATAATTAGGTATCTAGTTTTAAAATAAAATAACCTTTAAAATATAATAATTAGTATTTACTATAATTAAATGTAAATCCTTGAGCCTGTGTTACTTTGAAACTAAGTATTTTTATGGAAATCTGCCAAACCATAGAAACGAGTTCCTAGAAAGTATCTACAAAATTCATTAGCACCTATACAATTTATTGAGTTTGATTGGTTAATATTCAACCAAATTTACGTTTGTATGAAAAAGGCAGGGGAGCGCGCACAGATAAGGAAATCCTCATGTGTGGGAGCGCGTTAGAGTTACTTCTCTTAAGATGAGATAACAGGTAGGTAGATAATAGATATTTTTTATTTAGGTACAAGAGCAATTTTTACTTACAATGAGTTATCAAAATCAATTTAGATGTTCCAAATGAAAAAAAACGTGTCTTAGTTTCTTATTTTTTTTTACAACATCTATAAATTCTCACAGTTAATTACCATATCATTCCCGAAACTCCATAAAAATAGAAGGGTGTTTGCCAAGATATGTAGTCAGTGAGCAGGCCAGACAAAGGCATGCCAATGACAATGCCAGCATAGGTACCGCAGAAGGCGAGCGTTGCCAAACGAGATCGTTCTAGAGGTGGTGCCCACATACGCCAGATGCCGTGGCAAGAAGGATAGGTTACACCCTGAAAAATGACACTAATAAGTACTTAGAATCAGTAGAGATAAGAACTAAAGCAATAATAGGGTCTTGGACTGTATAGTAATAAAAAGAAGTGATTTTTGTATAGCGGAGTTTATGGGGCTAGAATTCATTAATAAAGAGAAAAATAATGAATTTTATTAATTATTTTTAACATGAACGTCATGCTATGCGGAAGGTGAATAATGACGTCACAATCCGTAAACGAATTATTTAAAAAAAAAAATTAACATAAAAATAGAGTAATTTCTGCGGGATAATATTTTTTATGTTAAAAAATTAAAAAAATAGTCGTTTACGCCATGTGACGTCATCGATCGTTTTCCGTATAGCGTGACGTTAATATTATGTAAACGCGGGTAATGTGCGGGTGTGCGGGGCGTACCTATCTCTCTAAAACTATGCTCGAACAAGAGTGGTACTTCTTTCTCGTTACGAAATTATTGTCATCTGCCAAATCTACAATGTGTTATTCTACGTGGAATCAATTCCACTAATATGATTTATTCAATACCTTTATCGCGGATAATGTGACATAGAAATCGAGATAAAATGTATTTTATACGACCGCTTCGATATCTCAATGTAAGATTTAATAGGATACCATGCTATTGACGACTCTGCTAAGCCGGGTACAGGCGAATAAATACGTCACCATAGCAACCGAGGGCCCAATAATCCTAAAGAGGCTTTGTACTTCGGGAGACGATTTCGACTGTACTCAAGTACGATTGAAAATAGAGATCATTGAAAAAATATAAATATCTATATCCTTTTCAATTTGGAAGTTACATACACCTACTTTTTGAAGTGCAAACTTCTTAAGGCACCTTAGGCGATTTACAATTAATAGGATATTTTTAGCTACTTATAAGTATGACGTATTGCGTGTAAACTAATGGCTTTAATTTACAAATTATGAATTTTTAATTTCAACTACAACTAATTACAAAATTCAAAAATAAAACACTTATATTAACATAGTTTTAAGTTTTCACTTCTGTTGGCAGTTCCCACTGAATGCCATTTTTTTTTATTTTTGACTAGCAAATAGTGTTTTAACATTGATGTAATATTTACAATGTTAGCAATTTCTAAACATTCATGATCCCACTGTCAATACCTAAAGGACTATTAAAAGGGGGATAAGACCAAACGTGACGCTCTACATTCGCAACGGGCTTGGGCTTCAAAATTTGAGCATCCATAATAAGCTTGATCATGCCTTGTCACGAACTGAATGCCAAATGTTCAAAATTAAAGCGTGTGACATGACGCTTGTTCTTGTTACATGTCTGTTTTATTTTGCACCCTTCTAATCTTTGATATACAATTAATTATATTCGATAGATAGTTTGGGAAAGAAAATACGACAAAATCTAATCTTAAATATATAAAAGGAAAAGGTGACTGACTGACTGACTGACTGATCTATCAACGCACAGCTCAAACTACTGGACGGATCGGGCTGAAATTTTGCATGCAGATAGCTATTATGACGTAGGCATCAGCTAAGAAAGGGTTTTTGAAAATTCAACCCCTAAGGGAGTGAAATAGGGGTTTGAAATTTGTGTAGTCCACGCGGACGAAGTCGCGAGCATAAGCTAGTAGAAAATATAATTTTAAACATTTTACGTCAATTTTAAGAAGTCCTGATGGTCTGGATTGCTTAAAGACCTGACCTAGTCTTTAACGATTGGAGAAGGTACCATTTTTTTCATCTCACTCGTTTGGAAAGGATTCCTTTGCCCATTGAAACCTGCGTGGAAAGTGGTAATTTTGCTCGCTAGCGTGTAAAGTACGAGTTGAAATTCGAATTGTTTGAATGTTATCGATAAATTCGCTGAACCGATTTTAATAATTCTTTCACCATTATAGAAAGCTACTTTTACTATTCAGAAGTAACAGCAAAAATTACATAATATTATGTACCGCGGACAGTCACAGGCTAAAGGAAGTAATAAATAAAAAGGTACCTCAACGAATCCTTGTGAGATTTTTAGGAGCACAACCGCCACGGGTCCAACAGCCATTGCTCCAGGGATCGCCATATTAAATATGGCTGAAGCGAAAATCGCAACACCGAAGATCTTGTTCGCGGGGTACATGGAAGCGAGGAATCCTCCCGGCACTTGAGTAATGAGGTAGCCGGCGAAGTATGACGAATCTATTGAAGATTCCACGCTGACGGTCCAGTTGAACGGCGTATCTTCTGTGACTCCAGATGAGGTCTGTTAAATAGTTACTTATTATCGTTTTTATTTATCAGCTGTTTCTTATTACAGGCCGTTCACTGTAACTTGTACCTTGCTGTCACCTTAGTACCATTTTTCTGTTTGCTTGATACTTAGGATTTATTATTGTGTGAATTGCAATATTTTTCGGAATAAAAAGTAAAAAGCCTATATCACTCTCCAGGTCTTTAAGTATAACTATGCAAAAAATCACGCCGATCCGTTGCTCCGTTATATAGTATTATAGTATAGAAGAAATGTAATGTGTATGTAGAAAATAATACGACTGTCAAAAATCTTATACATACATATGTCTAGGGTGAAAAAAATTGCCTAAATTAATTAAAATACTCACATTATGTTTTTCGGTCATCTTAAGTTTGGCCATGCTCATATTGCATCGCATACCGAACATGATACTGAAGCCGAAACACGCTAGCAGTGCTACGGTGTAGCGGGCCGTCAAACATGGGCATTCCGCACGGACGTATTTGTCTGAATGAATAAATTCATTTTATTATACTTACTATACTTATAGATTAGCTTTTACTCCTTGACTGCAATCTCACCTGGTGGTAAGTGACGATGCAGTCTAAGAAGGAAGCGGGCTGACCTGGAAGGGGTATGGCAGTTTTTAATAAACCCATGCCCCTTTGGTTTCTACACAGCATCGTACCGGAACGCACGGCACGGAACTTGGCAGCACGGCTTTGCCGGTTGGGTGGTAACTAGCCACGACCGAATCCTCCCATCAGAAATAAACTAGGCTTAACATAAACTATTTGCAAACTTACCCTGTTTTTGATTCCATATGGACCAAGAACCTAGTGAAGCAAACTTTTAGCTTTTTTCAAGCACAGGAAAGGACTTTTGCCATGGGCGCTCGAGTTGTGTTCATCATCATCATCAACCCATAGACGTCCACTGCTGGACGTAGTCTCTTGTAGGGACTTACACACCCTACGGTCTTGCGCCGCCTGAATCGAGCGGCTCCCTGCGACTCGTCTGATGTCGTCTGTTCACCTAGTGGGGGGGGGGACTTCCAATCCCCATGTAGTTAGTTGTATTATCAGTTTATTAAACTAATTTGTGTATATTTTTATAAAGAAAAATATAATAATTACTATTATACTGAGCAATGAAAAAAGATATCCTCGATACTGAAAGATATAAAAAATAACTTCCTACAACACTTACCTATATGCCGCGGAGGTGGTCTTTCAGGAGACGGTGGCGTTTCGAGATCTTCGCCATCGTACATCTGATCATAGCCCTTCTGTTCCACGTGAAAGTTTTCATATTGAGTGTTTCTGTGAGAAATAAAAATATTTTTAAAAGAATTAATTAATACGAGTAATTCAACAGCAAGTATCTTTTTATAAAGGTAGTAAATTATTTTTATTTTATTTATATACAAGTTAGCCCTTGACTGCGATCTACAAGTTAGACTTGACTTAATTACCTACGTGCCCACGGAAACAATTTTTAGTGTTCCGTACCGAAAAAAGGAACCCTTATAGGGTCACATTGTTGTCTTTCTGTCTGTCCGTCGTGATTGTCAAGAAAACCTATAGGGTAGTTACTTCCTGTTGACCTAGAATCATGAAATTTGGTAGGTACATAGGTCTTATAGCAAGTAAAGGAATAAATCCGAAAATCGTGAGTATGTAGATAGATGACAAAAAAAATTAAAATGTGTTCTTGAAAAACAATTAGTATTTTCAATTTTCAAAGTAAGTAAGCATAATAGTTTTTAATATATCGTGCAAAATGTCAAAAAAATACGACTGGAGTACGGAATCCTCAGTGCGCGAGTCTGACTCGCACTTGGCCGGTTTTTTTATATCAAAATAAATATCGTAATTTATTTATTCATGTAAGACAACTAGTTTATCTTATTCCAAGTCTGTGACTCTACCACAGCCGGCTTAGAATGCAGATTCTAATAAGAAGAGCCGGCAAGTTACTCAGCAGTTGCTTTTTCGAATAATACAAAGTTATAATATTGACAATGCACACCATCTTGTGGGCAACTAAAAGTTCAGCCGGTATTTTCAATTTCACCCTCGGTGGCATATGACCGACAAATTTTGAAATGTTCAAAAATCGTATTAACGCCTAGTGCTCTTGGAGGATAACAATAACTAAATACCATCTGCGTTCCATCGCGGGTAAAAATGAAGTAAAATAAGCACAATAAAGTTTAATTAGTTTAACGAGGAAATGTATATACATTATATATGTATAATATTCATAGTGATCGTTCAAGTGCATATTCTATTACGCAACGTGGGGGAGTCGTACTCGCGTCGCCACTTCACGTCTTATCCAGAGGCTTCTTCGAAAAGTGCAGAATCGTTTTCCGATCGTCTAAAACCACTATGATGTTAATATATTGCTTCGAATTAGAAAATCATACGTTTTTAAAAACTAAGATATAGCTAAGAAATATAGGATAGTCTTTAACGTATAGCTAACCCTGAATATTTAGTTATTGTCAAAAGAAGACACATCTGTACGACGCTGTTAATCGTCAGAAATACCGACGCCCGAGTGATTTTAGTCACAAAGCAAACCATCCTAACAAAATTTTAGTCAATACTAAGGAGCACCTGAATTTGGCAGTAGTTCTGCTTGCTGATAAGAACTAGTCTATAAGTAAAAAAGTATTCAAAGACCTTATTACAAAAACGCTGTGGTTTAAAACTGACGTTAAAATCGTGCATCGTATAGGACCACGAGGATAGACCACGCCTAAAGTTTTTGTAATAAGATAATTTGTATCGAATTGGCTTTTAACTAGGCAGATCTGAAAGATCTGTTTAATAATGGTTAGGAATAGAATAGAATAGAATAGAATTTTTTTATTCATGTAAACTTTTTACAAGTACTTATGAATAGTCAGGTAGTTTTAATTTACCACTGGTTCGGAATAGGAACTGTACCAACCTAATTAAATAGTTACTGCACAAAAAAGCGCTCGTAAGGCTCTTACATTTTTTAACTGTAAGTAACCGGGCAACGTACAGGTTAAGTCTGTCTCTTGTCTGTCTCGGGAAACTGGATGTGGTTGAATTCTGCTACAAAATAGCCACTTTTGCGTTTAATTTATAGGGTATACGTGTATTTACTGACAGAAGAAAGTTTTGTACGGTCATAGTGCTGGAGAGGACAGAGTTAGTTACAAAAGTTGGAAGCTGCGTGGAAGTCGGTCAGTCCTAATTGCTACCCAAAATTAATTGTCCCTGCTTCTGATAGGTTCCTAAGCACAGTGTTATATTAAAAAATGGAGATCATATTATTATTGAGATACTTAATTTCATTTAATTTGCTTTTTTTTTTTACTAAGAGTGTTTTTACCCTGTCTTATAACGCGTTTAAATATAAAATATAGGTATCATTTCTCCCGTCCTAATTCCAAATAGCGTCAAAAACGTGGAAATTTAAAGAAACAATTTTTTACAAAATAATAATACATATGACCGAGTTTTTTTAGTTAGGGTCTTACGTCACATTCTTTATTAGAAACATCAGGTTTGAAAATTCTCCTATTTTTTATCGATAACTCAATTACGACTTTTTGCAGTTGATCGCTTTTTAGAAATAGTTTTGCAGTTATATTTACAACATTTATTTTTATTTTATTTTATTTATCCAAGAACAGCCCACAGAATTACACACTCAAAATTATACAAAATGTTATCGAGTTTTACAGGTCCCGTGTAACTCTAATTACGGACCGTTACAACATCATAGTTAAAAATATCATGCCTAAGTTAAATAAGCAGATATTTGAGCAATTTACAAAATTATACGTTACGGGGTGTAGATGTGCCAGAACGAAACAGTAATTACCGCATTTAGTGTGACGTCACATAATTACAGGCAGTGTGTAGGGTGCATTAGCGACACAATAGCTAAGCGATCAAAGGGGGAACCAGCTGATAACAGATTATCTATGTTTTATTTTGCTACCCTGCATATACCTATTTTAATGACACCTATCTTTGGTTTGATAATGCACCAATTTATAGATACATATAAAAAATACTTGTCCTGACTGACTGATTTATCAACGCACATCCTAAAGGCTCCCCCCACACAAGCGCGTTATTATCGGTCGATAATATCGCATGCGTTATTGCGATATCTGTTTTCAGTACATTTTGTATTAGGATGGTCATGTAGTTACACACTGCTGCGATAATACGTCCTACTTCCATTGCGGCGTTATTATCGCCTACATGACCATCCTAATACAAAATGTACTGAAAACAGATATCGCAATAACGCATGCGATATTATCGACCGCTAATAACGCGGCTGTGTGGGGGAGCCTTTAATCTCCGGTTTTAGAAAATTGAAATTTTGACAGTGTTTCTTGTATGACGTATCTAAGTACCCACAGAAAGAATTGTTTAAGATTCCACCCATAGTGGGGTAAGAGGGAGTGAAAATTGGTAGTTGGTTGGTTATTTTTTATGTTATATATCTATGTAAACTGGATTTGGACTTCAAGTTAAGAATGAAAAAATACGTGTTCCGGGAAAGGTTTTCAAAAATTCCACTCGAGTGAAGACGGTGTGGGTCAGCATATTTTTCAAACATTACCATAAAAGCTCTCACCAAATCCAGCTAAGTATGTAATATCTGAGCAGTAGTACTTAGGCGATTACTATAAGTAGCATGCTATGTCTAGATCAATGTAAGCAACCCTAAACTGGTATAGCTGCTGAATGCTGACGTGTCATCTCGTCCAGTCAGAACTAAACGCATTATCGGGGATCGCGCGACGTCGGGGGGCGCGTCGTCGCGCGTCGTTTCCACTTGGTTATGCCTTTTATCCAACGATTCATTACAGCAAGGGGAGCGAACAGATAGCCACATTTATTACTTTTGTCAGCGGAAAAATGAATTTACACGCCAGTAACCTTGATTTTATGAATATTTTAAACCGACTTTACGCGTTACGATTTGATGTCTTTTTGCTACCAATATGAGATTTGTTTAATTAAGTGAACTTCTTGTTTTTATGATGATGGTGATGATTGAATCCTTTTATTCCCTCGTGGAACTTAGGACTGCATCTGTAGTTTTCCATGTCCTACTGTTTTTACCCGACTACGGCAAAGCCAAAAGGAAGGGTTATGATTTTGGCAGTTTATGTATATATGTATGTCGGTTTGTATTTATGTGTGTTCTACTGTAGTAGCTAAACTACTGGGTCGATTTTAATGAATGAGGTGTCAATTAATTCGTTGTTATGGTCCAGGTGACATAGGCTACATTTTATATTAACGAAAAATATGATCGAACCCCCAACCTCCCGAATGGGAGACTGACGTATAAACCGACGTCTATCACAGCAGTAGTATAACCATTTATTTATTAAATTGGTCTCTACAGTACTATTATTACATACTTATAGGTACTCATTATGCCAACGTCTACTCTGATAAACAACGAACAGTGACAGGAGGGAGAGCGCTCTAATTCAATCGTGATGCACAATGACTCTCTGTGTTTAGAAAATTTTATAAAGTATAGTATTAAACTACATTAAACATTAAATGCTTGATACGTACCTACTGTACGTGCCTGACCATCACATAGGAAAAAACGTAGTGATTACTTATATTCTCTTTTACACAGGGTTAAGAGGGCGCAGTACGGTGTCCTCTTCATACAAACGTGATTACTACATTATATTTTGATATTGTACGCTCAAAACTAAGTATTATAATGGTTTGCCTTGCTATTATCTAGGTTTATTGATTTAAAAAATATATATAAAAAAAGATTGATTTTAAAGTTACGAGCCTCCGAATATTCTTATTTTAACACTTAAAAGACTTTAAAATTATGACAACTTTGGGCGTAAATAAATAAGATTAGGAGTGTGAAAATTTGAAAACAATTTAACTTTAAATATAGTTTATTTATTTATTAGTTGAAATGTCTTTACTTTGCAAACATACATTTAATATTTTTAACTTCACCACCCAAACCATCGTGCCTCTCACCGTTCTCATACAATGTAAGGTGAAAGTTACCCACGTGCGTCGGAAATTTCGGTCGAGCGCGACTCGACTGCGTCACCTTAAATACTACTTATAGGTATAAAGATACTTTTATGCAACACGGGCGACCACCGGCGGTGAAAATATAAATCCTCTTTATTCCCTGTCCAACCGGAATCTGGCTTTGTTTTTCGTTTATTTTTCGGTTGCCTAGCAGAGGTACATCATTAAAAAACATTACAAGTACATTAACAAAACAAAACATAATCTCTTATGTTAAGTTTGCAATAAGTACTTAGTGATTCTATTCTGTTCTATATTTCAGTTTGTGAATATTCCATTATTGGTTTCGATAAAACACTATGCTTTTTCGAAAGTTTTATAAACGGCTTTTAGATTATTTTATAAAACAGCTAAGTAAGTAAAGTTTGTAATAAGAACAGCGATAGCGGACGTTATAGGATTACCGCCATAATATGCAGTTCAGTTGCAGACTCGCACCTGCATGTCTCCTATTTGCTGTCAGCGCATTTTAATTTCATTTTCCTGCCAAGTACGTTCGAACGAGCGTTTTAATTATTGGAGAATAAACGCGAAATATCTCGCCTGTGAGTCTGCAGCCTACGATACAGAAATTCGCACTAGTTGCCGGTATGTATCCTGTAAATATCCGTAGATTTCCCTATGAATATAGATATATAGTATTATTTCTACTTATTAGGTTCTACGAAAAGCCTACGGAAATTATCAAGTAATTACCATTTTTATTATAAAAAGTTAAGCTAATGCCCGCGACTTCGTTCGCGTGGATTTTGGTTTTTGAAAAACCTGTGGGAACTATTTGTTTTTCCGAAATAAAAAGTAGCCAATGTCACTTTCCAGGTCTTAAACTATACTCATGCAAAAAAACACGTCAATCCGTTGCCCCGTTGTGACGTGATTGAAACACAAACCAATAAACTGACAAACAAACACACTTTCGCATTTATAATATGGGTAGGTAGGGATTATTTGAGGGATATAAAGTTCAAAGAAGGTCAAGTTTGAAATGAAATTCCAGCATAAATATTTGAGTACATATTAATGGTAACAACACATAAGTTATTCTGAACACCAATTTGTAGATTAGGACAAACAATTTAACTAATAGAGGTAGATTTCTTCAATTTTAAAAGACATTTCTGTGTAAGACGTTAAGAGGCAGAGGGGGCACTTAACGTATCACAATATGCACTTGAAACTCTCTATGAATACCTTCACACAGGGAGGTATTATGGTGATAGTTAATTCCTTTAGTAAAAGTTCATTATTATACACAAACAACTAAACTTCTTTTAAAGCAACACTTGTTAATGTAATTATTTCAGTGGTTGTATCCTTTAAAATTATTTATTAGTTCTATAGCTTTTATATAAAAAGTTTTATATTTTTAATTTACTTTGTATAGCTACTATGTAAGCATTGCATAAATTTAAAATATCGAATAAAACTAGATGGTATTTTTTATTTGTACTAAATAAAACACCGATTTCGGCCCTGGTGAGTACGTGGGAGGAGGGGTAGCTATTACACCCCAGGAGTCACCCCCTCTAATTGATTTACAATTGTCGGTTAAATTTGTTTCCCGACCACCCAGCGATCGGGGATCGTAAAATGTATAACTATGGTGGTTATGGACAAAGCCGAAAAGTTAACCGATTCATTGTATTATATAATTTAACTACTATTTCAAATTAATAAATAATTTGAAAATAAAAAAACTCCAAGACTTCAAAACTCCAACCAATAACATATTTCAGCTATGTTTAAGAAAAAAATGCTACAACTTAGCTCATAATAATATTTTAGCGTTTAAACTATAGCCTATATCACTCAGGAATAATGTAGCTATCTACTCGTGATTAACCCCTACAAACAGACTTATAAACTTTACCTATTTATAATATTATAGTATTAGTAGATATAGATGATAATAATACATCAAGAGTATGATGTAATCTAACTAGATCATAATACCTTTTCAACATCTTGCTTAATAATAACTTTTCTGTAAAAAAAATGTACCTACTGCACGTACATTTCTTGAATGGGAAGTGCAACAGGCAAGAATAAGAATAAATACTGTACATACTACTATTTTTTTCTCCCCGCACTTCATTTAAATATAAATGAGGTTAGACTGAATAAGAACTTTGACTGAATTAATTAGTTCTTTCTTTCCTTATTTCCTTTTAAAGCTCACTCCATTCACTGAGAGTTGGTTAGATTCTTTCCAGAAATTTTTGAGAAGAATCTTAGTACCTATCTAACTATTTTTTCCATGGAAACTTGTCAGTGAAAAGCTTTGTCAACTTAGGAAAGCCGCTTCATGTGAATAAAACATGTAATTCATGTAGAAGCCTTATTAGGAAGCTACGGATGACTGCTACCACGCGACACAAACCATTGCTGCAACTTTTAAATACTGTACATTTACTTACACAGCTAACAAATAATTATATTTTTTCTCAAAGTAGGTACTTTAAATTTTTAGTCTTATAAATTTTACTAGCTGATGCCTGCAACTTAATTCGTGTGAATTTAGGTTTTTAAAATCCCGTGGGAACCCTTTGATTTTCTGGGATAAAAAGTAGCCTATGTTACTCTCCGTCCTTTCAACTAGGTATCTCAATGCCGAACATAAAGTCTGTAAGATTACAGTCCATTTTTTAATCCCGGAAACCAAATTAACATTTCATGTGTTGTCTGTTTTTTACGGCTTTAATAGTGATGTGATGCAATCGATACTTTCCGATAAATATTTGTAGGTGTTCTTGTCAGATGTGTAATGTGATGAACAAAATGTGTTGAAAATAATTCCAATTCAAATGAAATAAATATGGGCTGATTCTCAATTTATGACTTTTATATACTATTGAAAACTTCCTAAGGTGAATTATTTTTTGTATTTTTGTTACTACTTATTCTATACTTCTTTCAACTAATATATATGTGGTTAGTGCTACTTTTTAACCTTGTAGTCACACATCTCATATGTTTATTTTATTCGTTATGCACGAAATATTATTTTATTAACGATTTTAATCCGAACCGGAACCATGAGGACAACACGATTTTGCTTAAGTTTTACATTTCTAGTTGTCATTTTAGTCTTTGGGATTAAAAATAGACTATAGTTAGGGCGTGAAAGAAGGACAAGCAAACACACTTTCACAATTATAATATTAGTAAAGATACTTAGCTACACATATAATGGTATCTATGAGCAGCTATTATTTAATTAGCAGCAGTATATAGTTATTAATCTATGAGCAGCAGTTATTTAATTAATTAGAATATGTGCTAGTAGTCCAAAATTATAAGTGTTTATATCTCTTCCTTTCTAACTTAGATTAAGGTTTAGTTAGTTCCTAATTAAGAAATACAGAATAATGAAGATAAAAATAATAGCCTATCAATAAATCATGCCACATTCTCACATTTCTTCCGCGGACATAATAGAGTTATGACAAAAATGGCGATGCTTCCCAAGAAATATCACTTGGTGAACCCGAGACGCTTGTTAGCGACTCCGCTTTTATTTATGGCCAGATTTATTTTATGACCGGGGCTGAATGTGGATTCGAACGAGGTGGAAATCTGTGACGAAAACAATATCCCACTGATTTGGGGCGTAAACTCTGATAAATCTTAATATATAAAAGGAAAAGCTGACTGACTGACTGACTGACTGATCTATCAACGGCTAACGCATAGCTCAAACTACTGGACGGATCGGGTTAAAATTTAGCATGTAGATAGCTATTCTAACATAGACATCCGCTAAGAAAGGATTTTTGAAAAATAGGGGTTTGAAATTTGTGTGGTCTGTGATGACTGATGGTAGAAAATTAATCTGCGCAGTAATTTTGTAGGTATTTATACTACAACGGAATATAACGACAAGTCAAGATAGCAATCAGGGTATGAGGCGGGGAGACGCCCTGCACACCCGCACGTCACCCAGCGCTACTAATATTATAAATGCGAAAGTTTGTGCGAATGTCTGTCTGTCTGTCTGCTATCTTTTCACAGACCATCTATTGAACCAGTTTTGATGTTTAGTACAAAGACAGCTTGCAACCTGGAAACGGATATACTATTTTTTATCCCGCAGAATTGAAGTTTCCACAGGATTTCTAGAAACCCAAATCCACCCGAACAAAGTCGCGGGCATAATGTTATTATAAATATTAAGTAGGTATGATGATATTTTTTCACTTCAATAATAGGATTTTTTCAATGAGCTACTTTATAAAAAAATTCAACATTAAGCACTAAAATCCGTATTCGAATTTCATGAAATACACTGAAAAGCAAAATCAAACAATGCGAAACGTGCTCCGAGCCACCTTTCAGTAGAACTGTATTTCTAATTTAAATTTTATTTTCTCGAAAAAGGGAGTTTACCAAATAGAAATATCATAAAAATGGAAAGCAAACAACATAGCGCGTATTTGCGGTGATATTTGGTTCGGATTCTTATTCTCTTTGTCGGTAATCTGGCGGGAGGTGCGGTGCGCACGTTCCAGCTCGGCCTTTATTGTTTCTTGAATTTCTACGATCGGTCGACATCCCTCCTGTACAATACATATACAAAACGTGTACTTCGTAGAAATTGATTTTATTACGCTTACTTACTTGTAATTAATAGGTATATATGTAATTTGACGTGCGTATGATTGTGTGAAACGGATTTAAAACATCATGATGTCTTAAAATCGGACACCGATTTAAAGGATCTGGCTCTAAGGAGCCAGCGCGTGCCAGACCTTATTTTATAAAAGCTGAAAGTTTATCTGCGTACTGTCCCCAAGACTGGGAGGAATGTTTGTTTGGATGTGTGTTTGGATAATGGTGGCTTTGGGAGAAAACAGGTAATAAAGGTGTACAAAATCTTTATCAAACTTTGACGTCAAAGTATCAAGTCTATTTTTTTAAATATTTTCTTCAGAGTAGTATTAGAAATCACGACGTCATGCATTGCCAGACAGTTAGTATGGTGGCAACCTCTTACCAGACACTTTTAAAGTTTAATAAATTCGGATTAATAATTTCAGATTTTTCGCCTTACGTGTGCTGTAAGACCTAAATATCTACCCGCCAACATGATTCTAAGTCAAGGGGAAGTACCCTACAGGTTTCTTGACAGACACGGCAGACAAACGGATAGACAACGAAGTGATCCTATAAGGGTCCCTTTTTCCTTTTGAGGTACGGAACCCTAAAAACAAAAACCAGCTAATAAAAAAACATAAATACCTAGATAACTCATTGATTTATACAATAGATACTACAAAAGGTACTACAAAAATTCATTGCTTATAGCCGACTGTAAAATGTAATCAGTTCTTATACGGCACACTGTAAATAAATTGGAGAGAACTCTCGAAGAAGAAAGATCCGTACAAATCCCCGCTTAATCCCGAAAAGCGTTTTGAAATCCAGGTTAGTTGTAAATATCAATTACGCAAATACCCTGGCTTAGGGTGTAAATGGTTTACACGGTGCGAACGAATTGTGTAAACTCAAGGGGTGAGAGTAATGACCGATACCGTAGCTCTTTCGTAGCAGACGTAGGCTTCGTAGCAATTCAATTTATGTATTTCAGAATGCGCGATGATAAGAATACTTAGGGTGAGATCTATAGAGCGCACTCTGACTTTGCTTAGACTTAAGACAGAGTCAAATCTCTCACATAAATCTGTCTCGTTTAAATTCAATCTTAAGTCAGCAAAGTCAAAGTGCGCTCCTCCGGTGCGATGTAGATCTTCCCCATAGTGTATCTGTCTGCTCCATATTTCTCATAGCAGAGGGTCCTGACCCTTTCTATTAATCACATAAAAGTAAAAGGTTTACTTGGAATAAAAAAGCGGTATATTTCCAGACCTTTCCTCATGCGGCTCGACTCGATTTCGACTAAATAATAATTATTATGAGATGTTAGTGATAATAACCGGGAACAACAGCTTCATGGACTCTTCAAGGTACTGAGAAATGTTTAAGCTCTTTGATTTTACGGGACCTTATCAAATTTCATTAAAATCGGTTCAGCGGATGGGCTTCAAAAACCTACCAGACAGACAGATACACTATCGCATTTATAATATAAGTATGGAAACTATAGAGAAGTTTGATTCTAAATACCAAAATAAATGGTGTATAATTGTCGTAAGTCCCGGCGGGGGAGGCTAATTAAATAGCGGAGGCTTCCGCATGTTCTCCATTTATGCGATCTTAATTAGTGTGAAGCCGTAGCACAATAACCTTTTAGGTCCAGCTGCATTACAGGTAGTTGTAATTATGTAACAGCTACCGTTAAAGTTAACCATCCATAAAAAGACAAAATCCGTATTCTATCCTCCATGATTAAGGTTGAAGGTAAAATATTAAACTAAAGCTAACAAAACTTGACTTGTGCAACATAATTATTTTTATTGATGGCCAAAGTTTAACGGTAACCATAAAGTAACTTTAACCGCCTGTTATGCAATTGGATCTTAGACGTCATACTGTCATCAAAAGTTTATGAACTCCTAACATTGAGGGGTTTGTTAACGAAGTTATTAATCACACATACCTATGAGGATGAACTATGAATCATAGTAGGTACCGTGGTTCATATTTTGCGGTATGATAAATTTCCTGT
The DNA here is from genome assembly GCF_902806685.2 of Maniola hyperantus. Taxonomy (NCBI): domain Eukaryota; kingdom Metazoa; phylum Arthropoda; class Insecta; order Lepidoptera; family Nymphalidae; genus Maniola; species Maniola hyperantus. The sequence goes on from NC_048543.1 coordinate 7,510,737, forward strand.
ATAAAAATATATCTCCACAAAATACACCTGACAAATTATTTATATAATCTAAGTAATAATTATTCGAATCTCTTCGTCTAGCCAGCGTTGTGGACAATGTCCACAATTCTTATTCTGAGAGTAGTGGTCCGCGGCGATGCACGAAGGGTTGTTGATAATGATGAATCCTTTTTACCTAGTAACTCAATATCCAGGTAAAGAACATTCTATGCGCAAGTTTGTTTAAAAATAAATAATATTTTCCAAGGCTTGAAAATGATCTACAGCAATAAAGAAAAAATGGAAAAAAGTACAAGACACAGGCAATTGGATAGAGGTCCCATGGGCATATTCCCAATGGCGTACTAAGTTGACATCGTTTCGTAAAGGCAATTTTAATATTCGTAATTGTGTCGCCAGGATTGCTATCGATTTCCATCACCAATATGACATCACTACCCCTATTATAAATGCGAAAGTGTGTTTGTTTGTTGGTTTGTCCTTCAATCACGTCGCAGCGGAGAAACCGATCGACGTAATTTTTTACATGGGTAGGTATAGTTTACGACGAGAGTGACATAGGCTACTTCTTTATTCCGGAAAATCAAAAAGTTCCTACGGGATTTTCAAAAACTAAATCCACGCGTACGAAGTCGCGAGCATCAGCTAGTTTGATATAATAGCACGAGAGCCCTTAGTAAATTTTAAGGTGTTTCACAAAAGCTGAAAATCAGTCTCGAGGTACTTCTCCCGTTAATAGAGAATGGCCCACAGGATCTACCAGGACGTCTATCTCGGGGTCACAATTTTTAAAGGTTGAAGTAGCAGGTTACTCAGGTGGCTCTAATAAAGTCTGGCGTTGTAAAAAACATCTATTACAAGTGGTGCTCCTACGTCACATGGAACAAGTGTAGTAGTTTTTATTTTAATAGGTATTTACTTGCATTTTAAACAACTTCAAACATGCCTGCCCTTATCATCATCATATTTAGCGTCATCCAAACCTACGCGACTAACAAAAAGGGGACCTCAGCCGTACCATATTTATTGGCGCCATGCACACCTATGCGACCATTGCATCTGCACGTATAGATGCGCGTCGTAGACGTTCCCGCATCGTTCGGTATGGCCGTGGTAAAACTTTAAACTTTAAAGGCGTCTTGCAGGGAGTTGCCACGACACTGAGTGTCAGGCAAATGTATGACGTGATTTGTAATACTATTTCGAAGAAAATATAAAAAAATCGACTTTATACTTTGACCTAAGATTTTTAGCCCTTTATTACCCATTATCTCTCAAAGCCATCATGATCCAAACTTCGCAAAGTCGCTGACCGTTCCTCCCTGTATTGGGGATAATACGCAGTGAAATTTTCAGCTTTTATAAAATAACGAAGGTCTGGCACGCGCTGGCTCTCTCTCTCTAATAGTAAACACGTTCGTACAAGAATTCATATCACACGCTTATCGTGCAAACTTCATAAAGTGTGATAAATTACAATTCTGGCTTTCAGGTAAACTGATAATAATTTATTATTAGAAACATGAAGAGCTACTAACATTACCTATGTCATTTTTGGATTTTACAGTTAGGTGGCCTGAATAAGCACAGATTAGGGAGAAAACTGAGGCAACCCTTTGCCCAGCCGTGGGACAGTAAATACAGTAACAGGCTTACTTAGATTAGATCGGTATTTAGTCATTTTATTAAGGTTCTAGCTGACTTGCACCAGCTAGCACCAGCCATCAACCAGCTAACTGACAAGGCATTCCGAACCAGTGGTAGATGCATCCGACGATTCGAAAGTAGGTACTTGTAAAAGTTTACTCGTCTTGGCGGGGGCTGGCGGGCGTCTGATTTGAATAAAAAAGATTTTTATTTTATTTTTATTTTATTTTATCAATCTACTAATTAAACAACTGGGTCTAGAAAACTTGAGATTTTTCATGTAGGTTTTCTATGTAACGCGAAAGTATCGTAGATAACGTAGCTAGGGAAGCCGGAGGTATCGGCTAGTATCTTAATTTTGATATTGGGCATAGAGATGGATTGCTTCGAGTGACTGAGTTAAACCTAGCGGTCATGATATCCTGATGAGTTTATCTATTCGAAGTTTTCTTTTATTGTGAAACCTGTTATAGCTATATTTTTGAAACGATGTGCTTATATTATGTCTTATACTTGTGCATTTTATGTAGGTATAACTTTTACACGCACTGTACAATCACTACAATTCACTAGTAATAAAGGTGTCGTCAGAGCGAGCGGTTGTTTTATTGTCTAATTGCATTGGAGGCGTAACTGTAGTCATAAAAATCGTTGGAACATTTTAAATTATATAGATTTTTAAAAATCCAGTGGAAATTCTATGATTTTTCAGAATAAAAAGTAGGCAATCTCTTTACCTATATCCATACAAAAAATCACGTTATTTTAAGGACAAACTAACAAACCGAGCTAGTTGTAAGGTAGTGATATAAAGAATAATAATAAAAGTAGCTCGACACACTTATTGAAATGATATAACAATAGTAATACAAATAAAAATAAATCTCAGAAAACAAGTTGCCAACTTTTCTCCCTGCTAGTTCAATCATAAAAACAAATTGGCAGGGCTGACAACGTAATTCCGTCCCTGAGGACGGTAGTGTAGGGCACAGAATGAGTATGATCACATGCTGTGATCGCGAAGGCATAAAACTTAACTATGACTTGATATACCGTAACAAGGGTCGGGAAATTACTTGACAGTTGAAGACATTTGGAGAGGTAATTGTGGCCCTTATTGAAAAGGTACCGAGAAACTGAAATTGAATGTAACTACACAACTAATTAATTAGGGTCAACAAATATATCACTAGTCACTACTCATATCATAAATACGAAAGTGTGTTTGTGTATTAGTTTTTCCTTCAATCACACATGGCACAACGGATTGACATGATTTTTCGCATGAATATAGTTAAAAATTTGCAGAATGACATAGACTACATTTTATCCTGGAAAATCAAAAAGTTTCTACGGGATTCTTAAAACCTACGTAAATCTACGTGAATGAAGGCGCGGACATCAGTTGGTTATCTATAAATAGGCTTTTACTAAAATTTCATGTCTAATTAAAGGATGACTCACGCTACATCTCGTTGGAGCCATGTCGTACCCCAGACAAGGCACGGGTAAAAAGGTATGTGCTTGAACGGGGCATGGTCTTACTCTTATTCTTGGAGTCTAGCTTGAATTAATTATCTCAGTAAATTAATTTCTTTAAAGGTGCACTATATATCGAACACTGAACCTACTTGTAAAGTTATAGAAATATCTTCATGTAGATGTCGAATATAATTATATCAACCTTAGATACAACAAGAGGCAGAAAACTATTTGGCAATTTAATGGAATATTGCAGAAGCAATTCTTACCTCAACTCTCAAAATAAAAATGCAATTCAAAATGTATTATATTACTTTATATTGACTCTACATAAAAAATACTATAGGTATACTATACCTAATTACATTTTCAGCCAGTAGAATCAATTTTACAGATGAAAAAAACACATCATTAAAACAATATTACTTACAGCAGTCTACGCCAAAACATGTTCCCTGTGGACTTCTTCGCGATGAATCAACAGGTTATACTAGAAATCACACCCTTCAGTTTCCTCAACAGTTTACCACCTTATTCCCTACACGTAGAGTATCTATTTCAATTACAAATCCCTGGGGTAAAGCAAAACAACCTGTGGAATTACTTAAGTACATTATAGATAATGCTTTTTAAAAGGGAAACTCGCTGGTTTTTGTTACATTTTAGAAAAACTGTGTAAATTCAACTTCGCTGTTTGGTGTTAAAATTACAGGTTTTATAAACGTATATTGTACACTGTTCTAATGAAATACGATGAGAAAACACTTTGTTAATGGTTCAGTAATTTATCGCGTTTGATCGCGAGCGATAGAACCGTAGTGACGTCACGGGAGCTGATATCAAACTAGCCAGAAATGCGTTCCACGCTCCCTCTGTCCTCGCCCGCAGTGATATTCTACAATAATTTCATTTTCTTTCTTATCTTAAAGATCAATTTTAATAATTAATTTTCTTCAATTCACTTATAGGTAGGTATATGTTCAAGCTATCATTGTAGAATACAAATGCGGCAATCAATGTAGGTACTATATTTTACAATCAATTAAATATTTTTCTGTAATAATGACTTTCAAATATCATTTATTTGGATGTGATTAATAACTCATTTAAATTAATTTGAATCTGAATACTTAACTATAAACATATATTTAAACAAAGTTAATCATTTCCTAAATCAACTGCATAGTGTAATTCATAAAATGATTTAACACCTACCCAGTAGGTATATTTTTACGTAGAAACTTCTTTAGGCGCGTTGGGCAATTTTGGGATAAGTATAAACTTAAAAATTCAAGATTAAAAAAATTAAATCGTTTGTTCAAAGTGGTGGACTAATGTTAATGGTTTTAATTTAAAAATATAATAATGAAATTTTTATTTTCATTACTACTTAGGTACGAATAATTTAAAAATCAAGAAATGAACATTTCACAGTTTTAAGTTTCCACTTCTATGGACAGTCCCCGCTGACAGCTATTTTTTTTTTGTACAAAAAATTGCTGAATCACTCAACCGATTGATCTTATTTTCCGACGGCAGAAGTTCATCACGGATGCGTGGCGAGTAAGAAAGAAACGACGATATAGGCATAGAAAGGGAAAACAAAAAGATTTCATTCAAGATCAGCAATCTTATTAAGGAAAGGATCCTGGAACGGTTTAATAGTCATTTTCTATCAGATGTTATCTTCCTTTATGGTAATCTCATTCCTTAAACTTTTCCTGAATTGCGACTGTAAAATACTTGATTGTTTTCTCTCTTTGTTTGCGAAGTAATTTATTCTATACATTAAATTAGACTTATATTAAATATATTAAATACCCGATAGCAAAATCACTAATGCAAGACAGTAAGGGTGAGATCTGTAGAGCGCACTTTGACTTTGCTCAGACTTAAGATTGAGTTAAAACGAGACAGATTTATGCGAGAGATATAGCTCTCATTTTAACTCTGTCTTAAGTCTAAGCTAAGTCAGAGTTCGCTCTATTGATCTCACTTTGAGTACAATATTCTACAGGTACTTTTGTCCGAGACCGCGACAGGTTGAAATGACAATCGGAGTATGAGGCGGGGGACGCCCCGCACACCCGCACGTCACCCACGCCCGCCCGCAACGGGTTAGCGAGGGGGCTGTGCGGGTGTGCGGGGCGCTACCTCCCCGATTGCCATCTCGACCTGTCACGACTATAGGTATTTTCATGCATTCATATTATTGTTCTGTTGTTACCGAGTAATCCTATAACATAGCTAAGCATTTTGTTTTGTTAAATATACTACATCAGGTTGTATTCACACAAATAAGTCATTTCTGAGGAATATTAAATTCTTAATTATATTCAAGCTATAAATATAAAATTATAAGCCAAATATAGAAATAGTGAATTTCGCAATTTTTTGCAGAATGGCGTAGAAAGTCTTGAGTGCTCCAGATTTGCAGACAATGCCCCAATTTATATCCAACTCACTTACTAGAGTCAGGCGAGACGAGATAGTGAGCGAAAGGGATGTAGGACTTTTATTTCTCACTAGTTATTGCTATACACGCTAGCTCTAACTTAATGTAGAATGTACAAAATGAATTTGTATTATACTCATTCAGATAAGGAGTCAATACTCGTATAATATTTCTTGAACCCTAATTTATTTCGTGTGCGTAACTCAATAGCTTAGTTCAGAACTGAAATACTTTATTACAGTCTTTGTCTAGTAGAAGGCTTTAGCCGTGGCCTGGTTAATTACCACCTTACAAGCAAAGCCGTGCCGCCAAACGATTGAGCGTTCCGGTACGATGCAATGTAGAAACCAATAACAGTCATGGAATTATTATTAATTAAAACTGCCATATCCCTCACAAATTAGCCCGTTTACATCTTAGACTGCATCCTTACTTATCACCAGGTTAGATCGCAGTCAAGGGCTACCATCTAATTTAAAAAATATAGACACTGGTTCAAATTCCATAGTATTTTATTGTCGAACCCATTCCCAGCACCAATCCAACAATTTGGAGGGGATAATATTAATATGATCAATATGGCTATATTCATTACTAACAAAAAATTACCTATCTACATGTTTCGTTATACTTAATACAGTTTTTGTTCCTCCAAAAATATACAATCAATTGGTAGATGTCGTACCTCGATAACTTGCTCTAACAACACACAAAATGATACAATTAAGTTAATAGCTGGACGGATTCTATTTTATGCCCAATGTATAGGAAGAATGTTAAAATACGTCACAAAGCCAATTACATTAAAACATTCGGTCCGGGACAAAGAGCAAGAGAACAATAGATCCTGCAAGGAACCCGCGATATGTCTTTCAATGCTTTTAACTTTCCACTGATGGCGTAGCGAGGGAAAAATGGTGACGGCCCGCGACAAATGCCCGTGACATAGTGATGTGCGATAGAACATCGATAAAAGTTATTATAAATAGAATAATAAATAGAATATTTGCATTTCCCATGCGTATATTTATTTTTGTGTTGTTTTAGGACTCAGTTCTATTTTAGTGGAAGGCCTTGGCCGTGGCTAGTTACAGCTCCCTGCCAAAAGACATTTACGGAGGCTCGGACTGTTGACTTTCATGCTATAATCCACAAAAAGAAGGCCTAACTCCTACAGCGCTTTCGTAGCAGCCACAACAGAAACCTGGGTGGCATTACGGATAAAATAGGTCGTCCAAATTATTATTGTTTAGCATTGGGTGGCTATAATGGCCACCGGGCACCTAGTTTACGGACACCACGGTTTTATTTATTTATTCATTACTGACAATGATAAGGAAAAATTGTTACTAACACTCTAACTTAGATACAATTTATTTGTACAACCAATGGAGATATGTCTAAAATAAAAGATATAATTAATTTATTTAATTTAAAATGCGATACCTATTCTTTTTAAGTTAACTCGCTTCTATTTTATACTGTATCGTCACTTACCACCCAGGGAGTAATTTTTCATTGTGTTCCCTGAGGGAACAAAATAAATTACTCAAACATTCAATTCTTGGAGACCTACTAAAAGAAATATAACAATAATATCGATTGGATTCATTTAAGGTCGAGTTCGACTTTAACTTTTTTTTTATTTATTTTACCACCAAGTTGTAACAATAAAGAAAAAAAAGAGAGTAAAAGTGGACAGGGAAGCACTTATCTCTATAAGACGTCTCTACCAGTGACCCTTGGCGGTGCAAAAGGTTGTAAAGGGAATATAGGTACAACAACGATTGAAAATATTCATAAAAAGAGCTTATGTGATAGATATTAGTTTAACTTAGAATCGAGCAAGAATTACCAAAATAAATAAGTATGAAAATACATATCGATAACGTTTGTCATCGCGTCCCTAATAAAGAAGTGAGACGTAACCAATGGGGTATCAAGGGTTGGTTGCACCGCAAACTCATTTTATAAATCGTCCGTTCGTTCGCCCGGAACCACGCGTTAAGTCACCCTACTTCAATAATACACCCCCTTGCACTAGATTTTACAAATATTATGCCTTTGAAACTAAACTAAAAGCTATGACAAAATATAAAAAGATATACAAATACAGATTACAAATGATTTGCAATACGTAAATTCTCTATTATAACGTATTATTATTATTATGCCCGTAACTTCGTTCGCATGGATTTAGTTGGACCTCTTTGATTTTCCGGGATAAATAGTAGTCTGTATAACCTGGAGAGTGCATTACTGAGCACTGGTCTCACCTCAGAACGAGAAGAGGGCATAGTCTAGCTCGCTAGCCAAGTGGGGATAGGCAGATTCACACCTATTATTATGGAGAATTCATAGACATGCACGTTTCCTCACAATTATATTTACATAGGTAAAATTAACATTAATAAAATCAATGTGTTGCTTCACCCTAAAGTAACTGATATTAGGTCCAAGGAACATATTACTAGGCCGATGTCTTAACTCTTAACCATTTGGCTATGACCACTGTAAAGGCTTAAGCATCGTATAACGGATTTGCGGTTTATCTTTTTTAAAGAAGTAGTATAAAGAACTCTCTCGTTTATTTAAGGGGACAGTTAGTAACGGGGCAACACATCGTATTATTCTTGTATAAAAGACCGTCCTCGCGAACCACTCGCTTAATAGACAGTATCAAGCCAAAGATCTTAAGTAAATCAAATCGCCCCATGAATGGGGAATGAACCCGGGGCTTTTCACGGAGTTTTCCTCAGATGGCTATCACAATGGCCGGGGATCAGGCAACTTATCTCCGGAGAGGCCAAAATGTTTCTTAATGCTTATTTAAGTTGCTCCCATTTTGTGATATCAAGCTCATATATCCGTATTAGAAAAGACCGATACTTCCAAACGAAACTGTCTAGACATTAATAATCCGTATAGAAAAACTTTAGCTGTCTAGCTTCTTGTCTTGTTTTAGTTGTCTTTTCCTCTACACTCTAGTTTTAAATATTAATATTGTAGCATGATAAGATTCATGTTTGCTAAATACTCTAACGATGAATTATTATGGAACGTCGTAAGCGGTGATAGCCTAGTAGTTAAAACGTCGGCTTCTTAGTCGTGGTCTGGGGTTTGATCCCAGGCACGCATCTCTGACTTTCAGAGTTATTTGTGTTTTGAGCAATTAGACATCACTTGCTCCAACGGTGAGAGAAGACATCATGTAGAAATATACATGCTTAAGAGCTCTATAATGTTCTCAAAAAGTGTGAAGTCTGCAGATCAGCACTTGGCCAGCGTGGTAAACACAGATTAGAGATTTACTTCTCTAATCTGTGATGGAAAAGTATAGCCAAACCCTTTTTATTCTGAGAGGAGACCCATGCTCAGTAGTGAACTGGTGATGGGTTGATGTTGGGATAGTGGTGATTATAAAACTCAGTTTATTGTTCACACCGTTAGGTATATATATCTGAAAATACTATGTATCTCCAAAAAAACGTATATTCGAGATCATAACGTCTGCGACCGCTACATTATTGATCATTTTCTCAAACTCATCACAATAAAAAGCGTTGCCATTCAACGAGGATTCGTAGGAATCAAATTTACATTTTTATGGTTCCTAAACACTCAATAAAAGCGCCGCAAATATAAAAGCAGCGAGATCTTACAACAAATCTGTAAACGCTGAGTGAAGTGAGTGAAACCATACGAAACCCCTTTCAGTTGGGCGAAACATTTTACCGTTACTATGGGCTTTGAAAAACAACAATAGCCTACGCCATACGTATGTATGAGGATACGCAATATACTTTAAAAGTACGACGACTGTAGACTAAGGAATGAAACAGAAACGCGTGTTTATTAAAGTCATCTGTAAATACAAATAAAGAGTAAAACTTTAATTTAGATTTAACAAGTTGACTTCTAAAGCATGTTTTAGGCATGTTTAAAAAAAATCTAAAAGGTAAAAGTAAAGCAAAACTGTAATAAATTGGAGCTAATTATTATAATGTTATCTTTCTGTCTGGTAAAACATATTATAATATAGAGGTATAGGTTTATTTTTAAATGTGTCCGTACACATTTAGAAATAAATTTTCTCACTTTTGTTTGGTACAAAATTTATAAAATACTATGGTTTTCATCACATATTAATTAGTCAACCAACGTTTGTTATTCAAATTAAGTAGCTACATTAGAATGAATAATTTACTGACTCCATGAATCTTTTTGCATCGCCGTTTGTACCACTTTATCAAGTCTACACAGAACCCCTCTCTGTTAAGAGCCACGCTATTTTCATGTTTCGAGTCTACAAATGGAAATCCATTTAAATACTGAGCCAACGTTTTACTACAACACTATAATATATGCTAATAATTCAGACTTGTTCTCTCTCATTTGACTCTGATATATTTGATTTGTCTTGCTTACGAAACCCATCCACCAACTTTATTTTCGTAATTTAGTATATGCAAGCCAAGAAACCGCAACACATAAGTTTACTTTCTTAATGAAACTTAATGTTTGATGAATAATTAATATGACAACTCGTAAGCGGTGATATCCTAGTAGTTAAGACGTCGTCAGCCTCCTAGTCGGGGTCTGGGGATCAATAATAATTATATTAATGAAAAATAGTTTTGACCAATTATTTTGAGTATATTTTGGGGTAGATAGTTTATTGACACCAAGGTACACAATAATAAAATATATGTAGTAAAATATTAGGTGCATATATATATTTGCTAGCTATAAATAAATGAGTGAATAAAATATAGTTGCAGCACCACAAACCACACCACAAAATTTGTACAAAGAAAACACAACAAAACAAAAATATAGGCAGGTACAATTTGGCTGCCCTATCGCTACCTAGCGACTTCTTCCAGGCAACCAATAATGGTGCAAAGGATAGAAGGCTATAACATTATTGTGAATTGATTCGATTCAAGACTCTCTTCTTCTTTAAATTAATGTTTATTTGATTAGCTTTATTTATTTTGTGCCTTTTTATATAAACAGATTGTTTAACGTATATTTACGGTAAAAAACGTAAATATATTTTATTTTTCCCATGTGCATGGTGCCTAGTTACCCATAGATATAAAGGAGATATTCACAAAGAATCTTGTTAGCTCCAGTTGCAAACGCCTCATATAGAGCTTGTCGCAAAGTAGTCCTTCTGATGTTCAGGCTTCTCTGTGAGAGACTCAGTTGAGGGGCTTATATGAAATAGATTCGATTGTGCCAGCGATATACTTATTTGTTTGCCGTTGATCGACTACGTCTGGAGGGTGCAATACCCGTATCGAAATGTAATTTCAAGGGGGTGTAATACGTATAGTATTATGAAAGGAGGATGGCGAGAATGGACCCACATTTTTAAAAAAATCAAGGAGGCATTGGACAAGTACAACTTTATATTAATTATAATCATAAGTTTATACAATCCATACTAATATTATAAATGCAAAAGTGTGTCTGTCTGTCTATCTGTCTGTCCGTCTATCTGTCTGCTAGCTTTTCACGGCCCATCCGTTTAACCGATCTTGATGAAAATTGGTATAGAGATAGCTTGCATCCCGGGGAAGGACATGGGCTACTCTTGATCCCGGAAAATTAAAGAGTTCCCACGGGATTTTTAAAAATCCACGCGGATGAAGTCGCGGGTTTCATCTAGTTTTATGAAGGTGGAGATCTGGCAAACATGTTTTTAATGCAAGTAACTACTACGTACTAGAATAAGATTTTTTATAACAGTTCTGGTAATATGGATATCGATAAAGATAAATTTGAAATTTTCTCTAAGTTATTATTAGATACAAGTCGTAAAAGCAAATGTTTGTCGTAGAGGCCACGTAGCACATGACTACGTTGTAGCAAACGTAGTTAAAAACGTAGAGTTTGCTGGAAACTATAGTACGCGACAAATCGAGATGGCAATCGGGATGGGGACGCCCCGCACACCCGCACAGCCCCGCGCTAACCTAGTGAGTGACACCTCGGGCGACGTGCGGGTTTATGTGCTTTAGTAAATTAAACGAAAAACGAAGTAAAACGAAAAAATCGTGAACACATTTTAATTTTTAGGGTTCCGTACCTCAAAAGGAAAAAAGGAACCCTTACTTGGCCGTGTCTGTCTGTCGTGTCTGTCAAGAAAACTACAGGGTACTTCCCGTTGACCTAGAATCATGAAATTTGGCAGGTAGGAACGAAGGTCTTATAGCAGACATAAGGGGAAAAGTCTGAAAACCGTGAATTAGTAGTTATATCACAAAAAATAAATGAAAAGTTTTCATGAACTTATAATTAGTATTTTCAATTTTTAAGTAAGATAACTATATCAAGTGGGGTATCATATTATGAAAGCTCTTCACCTGTGCTAAACTGTTCTAAAACAGATTTTTATTTATTTTTATGCATCATAGTTTTGAATTATCGTACAAAATGTCGAAAAAATACGAGTGTAGTACTCGTTGCGCGAGCCTGACTCGCGCTTGGCCGGTTTTTTTCTGTTTTTATACAAATGTCTGAGAGCAAATGGCTCGTCCTCGTCAAAATTTCCTTTACTGTCAGCCGTACAAAACAGCTTATGTTGGTTGTGCGATGCTCCGTTAGCAACAAAGGGTTGTCCTGATTGCTTAATGGACAGTGAAGGCTGATATACGAGTGATAAATCACAACCGTGATTACCCACCCATTATCTAAAATCCAATCTCAGGGGCGACAAGTTGTAGAAAGTAAAGTTGATGACGTAATTAAGACGCTACAACAGAAGCTTCATAAAGCTTTTTAGAAAATAAACTTTATAATTTAATATTAAAGTTATGATTCGTTCACTGATATTTTTTATATTTTACTATCTAAGAGAAAATAAATAAATCTCATTCGACAATCGTTATTAATAGCAACTGTGTTCTTTACACGACTGTCCCAAAAAAAGTGATATTTTCAGGGTTCATGTATGCGAGTTTCTTTATTCCACCATAACTTCTTAATGAACTAGGATGTATGGGGTATCGTTAGAATCCTTACGTAAGAGGATTACAGTGACGTACTTTAGTTTTTTTCCAATATGGCGGCTGTATGGCACCATTTTCAAATGTGTTTTTTTAATGAAAAACGTCTTTTGGGGCGGCTCTCGTGGTTTTTTTTATTGTGACTTGTTATTTTATTTTAGAAAAATCTAAATGTAATGGGATATTATTCAAATGTTTTGATTCTACATAGGTAGATTATTAATACAAAGAAATTCGACTGAACCTACTTATATAAAACAAAATGAACTAGCATCAATTTCATTAGAACAGTTTTGTCTTTAGATACCTAATCTACTACAAAAAGTGCACAATGTTACCCAATTTGAATAAATAATTTACTTTGACTACAACATTGTTAGACTAAGATTCCATCGATGGATTGGAAACAGCTAAGGAAGCATCAAAATAATTCATAACTAATAAAATATGCATGGTTAATTATATTATAATAAGGTATGATTTGTTATGATAATATAAATCAAACAATAATTAATTTATTGCGGCTTAGATAGATCTAATAATAAAATAGATAACGACTGTGTATCCACTGGCTACGGCAAGATGGATGTCTGGCGCCAAACCGGTAGACTCAATGGCGTCTACTTATTTCGGCATCGGCGTCCGAGTACGTAGAGTAGCTCGTTCACAGAAAATTCTTTATTCAATGATTTAACTAAATTATTCTAAGTAGCTGTTATATTCATATTCATTTTTATTATTTTATTCATTTGCGTTCTAAAAGGAACAGGTGACTGACTGACTGACTGATCAATCAACACATCTTAAGTAAAACAATAAAACTTAAAGCTAGCCTTATCTAATTACTATATAAATCATGACCGCGTGGAATGGTGCCAAGAATACTGGCTGCATTTCCGCGCTGGACAGCCAGGCTGATCCGCTGCGCAAAAAATGAGCCAGCCCTTCTGTCACCAGTTGAGGCTATTAATCGCGGTGAAATGTCTCGTAAAAAATTTTTAGCACTAAGACTCCATGGCCCCAGGGTCTCCACGGCAAAAGATAGTAAAACTGCACGGATCAGGCTGAAATTTGGCATGCACATATCTATTATGACGAATATATCCAAGAAAGTATTTTAAAAAAATAAACTCCTTAGGGGGTCAAATAGGGCTTTAATATTTGTGCAGTTCATGCGGACAAAATCGCGGGAATAAGCTAGTGTAAGTACAATATAATATGATAGATGCCTAAATACAATATTAACATGAGACCTTGTTAGGAAATTAGAAATGTTAAGTATATTATAGTTAAAAATATAGTAAGTATATTGAATCATTATTAAAATTAAATTAGCTAAACTATCATCCATTATTCATTTTCTTTACAAGCACATTTAACTACCTATTCTTAAATATGTAGTCTTGTGAACCTGTGTGCTGTGCTGTGTGAGCTACTGGTTCGAATTCCAAGCAAGTATTTCGAAGTTATTAATACCATAATAATTATAATTATGATTTTAAGTTTGTGACTTGTAACTGTTCCTCATCATTATCTCAATCCATCGTCAGCCCGTTACTGAGCACGGATCTCCTCTTAAAATGAGAAGCATATAATATAGTGCACCAAGCTGACCAAGTGGGATTGGCAGGCTTCACACACCTTTGAAAAGAGAGTTCCTTGCCCGCCCTTCTCAGTAGAATCTACTTTCCGCACCAGTGACGGTAGAGTCTTGACCTAAGAACAATAAGTTGGCTTACGTGGGATAAAGATATTTTGCTTTTGACTTTTTGAAAACATGGATGGCATAAGAACGTTCACTGAAATAAATATATGAATGACATAAGACCGAACGTTCTGTGAATAAAGTAATCTATGTTTATTACACAGCAGCCCTTCGTAATACCGCGTCGTCGCCACTAATGTTCTCCGTGTGCAAATATTTAACTTCGGCAAGACTTATTGATCAGGACTGCGGAGTGAGATCATGACGGCTCGCACTTTACGGCACTTCCGTCACGTATGGAGTGCTTGTAAGCACCTCGTGTGTGCAATTTTCCTGTCTTTTACCACTCATTGTGGGGTGGATAAGTATTCATCTGCATTGTCTTAAATTTTTATCTAAAAGCCCGTACTATGTAATAAAACTATATAGTAAAATCTGTTGGCGATTTTTGCCATTTAAATGTGTTGGTATAAGGTATATTACAAATAAAGATACCACTCTGCTGGCAATTTACGATTCGAAATTGCCAGCAGAGTGGTAATAATTTATTAAACTTTTTGGTTATTGTTACAAATGTATGTCTAATCGGCTATGCTGTTTCATAATAAATTAAATGTACCTACACAAAACTTAAAGTCCTTGTAATGTACTAAAAGGAATAATTTGAAGAGACAGAAATATTAAAAGCTAGAGGTTTTGTTTCAGGAATTGCAGAATAAATAGTTTCTCAATATGATTGATACGTATTTCGTTTTTTAGTATAGATGTTTTATAAGTAAATAGTGAATAGGCATCTTTTAGGTAAGTGCACTGTAACCTAGGCCTCATCATTGCTATTTATTGTCTTAATCACGATTGTCGTCAAGCGCAAGCAAGTCTCGCAATAAAAATAAAATAAAAGCTTATTAGGTAACTTGTTAATTATTGGAATGTTTTAATTTTTGTATTATTAAATAGGTATGTTCTTTACACCTTCGTACGAACTATCCTAACATCTTATCTTGTTGTAGTCAGAACAAAGTAAAATAAAATTATAAGTATTTGTTGTATTATAAACAGCAATTTAGGCTAAACGTGGACATTTGATCAGGGGAGGCGCGACACTCGATTGAATTTCCGGGCGGTAACGACCTTCTGCCAAAACGCCAGGAAATACCGCTAATGCATGTCAATTGTGCCCCGTAACTTTATTACCGAAATATTCACAGGGAACGAGGCAATACTTTAACTTAAAATGGTTTATTCGATTTAGGTGGTAGTCAAGACTTTTTGTTTTTTAAAAGGAGCAAGTTTTTTTTTGAAGAATATTAGCCAAGTTGATTATGCTGACTAATAGTCCTCTTTCCCCTTCAACTAAGCTTAAAGCTTGTGCTAGGAGTAGGTACGACAATAGTGCAACGGGTGGGGTTTGAACCGGCAACCTTCCGGATTTTAGTCTGCTCCTTTAACCGTTGAGCTATCGAGGCTCAAACGCGTACGAATTATCATCATAAGTACCAAACTTAGGTGTTTTAATTAATTTATTTAGATTAAATCAGGTGAACATGGAGATCATCGTAATACCTTAGCTAAACAGAATTTTATGTAATTTAATTAAATACTACAAAACGGTTTAGTATATCTAAATAGTTGCTGTGCTTTTGCGAATATCAGGTTGTAGTTAAAATCTCATTACTTTCTTCCTTAAAAATACAAGAAACCACCGATTTACCCTACGATTTATTTGGACCCCACACTACAGATGATCCAGTAGGAGGTTTACGTGATCTATGGATTACAAGTACCTAATCGTTAGTAGGTAAACATTTTATACTAGATCTAGGCCAAAACAATAGTCTAATTATGGAAATAAACGATTTATTTATTTTAATTACCTACCAATAAGTACAGTTAAACTATGCATGCACTGAGATTTGACTGTTTTATAAACTTGCCGTTATTCAGCACTAACGACAGCTCGCGAAAATATTAACCATCCTTACTCCCTATCCCGTGAGAATTTTGAATAATCCAGCCTTACTCTTTATCTATATTATAAAGGGAGCCTCTGTACAAAATTTCAACTTTCAAAAGGTTTGGACTGGGCGTTGAGTCGGTAGTCAGTCAGTGAGTCAGGACTTTTCTTTGCATCTTTGTTTAGAAGATTCACGCTCCGTTTTGACTGTGCATACTTATAAACCTCTGAGATTATACATCCTTGCATATGCAGCTGGCTTTATATCTACAGGCATTTTAATTCTGCATTTTGAATTTATTATTACTTTACAGTGTAGAGTGTATTTAAATTTGGTTTATACCAAACATAAAAACTTCTTTGTGATCTAAATCTAAATTACATGAAAACTTGTGCTTGTTCGTATATAAAATTATCGCTAGATTAAAAAGTCATCAATAGGTCTCTGTTAATGAGAGAGTGTAATTCCAGTATCTCCTTTGAAGTTGGAATTAATCCGGCAGTAGGCACCGCCCTCGCTGCGTCCCATCGGCCACCGCAAATTAAATCCTGTCCTTTTAGAGGATTCTCATTATACCTAACAATTAGTGCAGCGCTGTGCCACCGAACATAAATAAACAAAAAGTAATCTAAATATTTTAAATTTATTATTTTCATTCTACTGCAATTTTGGGTTGTTTGTTACAGCGCTTTAATTCGTTTCAAACGTTTACTTTTAAAAGCTTTTCTTATGTTTCTTACTTACTGCAATTTACAGTTTTGCGAGAGGTTTTTAATAAGAGAAGAACTAAGTATCTTAGCCTAATAATTATGACTGTATAATATTTTGATGTCGATCTCAGTTACATTTAAATATATTTTACTTTTGTTTAATTTGTTAGAGTTTTTACGAGAGGTTCTTAGTAATAAGAAACTAAGTAACTAAGTAAATATCTTGCGTTACGACCGTAAGTATATTATGACTGACTTTGATCTTGTTTATATTCAAACAAGTGTTGAAATAATAATTTTGTTGTGATGTGAATCCTTTTAAAGTATAGCTTTCCAAACCGCCATGTGGTACGTTTGGCCTAATAATTGTAACAACGCATATAAATCGATTGCTATTGTTAAGCAACGTTGACCCAATTGTTAACTAAATGAGTAACTAAGATTGAAAGTCCAAATTTGGTTTTTTTTGTTCCCCCATTTTTCAGAGAGCACACTAAGCCATCGTCGGTCCCGGTTATTATTACTAACATCTGATAATACTGATCTGATAAGTATATGCGAGAGGATCTTGGAATCTACAGCATTATTATCCCAAGAAATCTCCTGCTGTTATAAATGAAAATGTTGTGATAAATGAAAAGAAGTCACGACCCTCAAAATTAAGGAATATGACGCAGAGAGAGATCCAAACCACATTCGCCAAGTTTTATTTTAAAAAGATCAATCAGGGATGTAAGGCCACAGTTAAAAATACTCACTATAGACCTCAAACAAGTCGCACAGAGCCGCTGAACATGAGAGGCATCAAACAAAAAGATGTAGGTACGTGGAATGAGAAAAAAATTACAAGGGACTTAAATCCAGGCAGCAGCAGCCGACGCTCATCAGTTGAGACAACGAGGCTCAGGTTGTTTTTTTGTGCTGCAATAATAAAGTTATTTGGTATTTTTGCCGTCTGAGTAGTTCCAAAGGACAGTAAGCCTGATATAAATGTTTAAAAAATTGTCTAGTCATCTTTAGGCATATTTATCTCAATCGGATTGTTCATCGTGCGTCCCCCAGGCGCCCGTCGCGGCGCCTAGCCGTCCCGACAGACAGACAAACTGGCTCCGATCTATCGATCTCCACGGATACAATAGATCCAGCTGCCAACGCCGTTACACTAACATAATTTCAAGGATACAATTTGGGGTCAAAAGTTACTTTAACATTTCAAGTGCAAAATTACTTCTTCTTTATTCTTTCATTCTTTCTTTCCAAATAGATCTACGCTTCTTATAGCAGGTCCTATATTATGTCATGTAAACTAAGGGCTAAAAAGAATTGATTTTACTCCTTACCCTTACTTCAAAATATAGCGTAATAGCGTACTTTTGTACCTACTACAATTTTTTTCTCTCGCTAAGTTACTCGATTAATTAATATTTATTTATGTTTAACAATATAGGTACAAATAGATATTCAGGGCGTAATGAACAGATGGAAATTAATTCTCATACATATTTGCCATTCCGTTTGTACTAAACATCCTTTTAACAGTTATTACTTATTAGCAAACCAGTTCGCCAGCCGTGTCTAATTGGCCATCCGCACCGCAACGGGACCACAAAAGGACTGCTCATTAAATTTAATCAAGCCTACAGGCTGGCACTACAGCCACCGATCAGAAATGTAACACCGACTGCCAGTCAAAGGGAAACGTGAATGAAATCAGTATGAATAGAACCGTCCACATATAGCGTGGTGGACTACACAAATTTTAAACCCCTGTTTTATCCCTTTTTGGGGATTGAATTTTCACAAATACTTCCTTAGCGGATCTCTACGTCATAATAGTTATCTGCATGCTAAATTTCAGCCCGATCCTTCCAGTAGTTTGAGCTGTGCATTGATAGGCCAGTCAATGACTCAGCTTTTCATTTTATATTTTTAAGATCATACTCCTCGCATAGGTAAGTACCTACTTATTACAATAAGTAGGTAAGGGATTTATTATTCTTAAGACAAAGAAAATCTTTCTTTTTGTCGAAAGCTAACTTTGATTTACAAAAATCAATTGTTGTAGGTACGATTCGCAGATTTTGTGTAGGACGAAATAAAACAAAGTGGCAGAGAGCAATTAATTTAGGGGCTCATGCAGCTGCCTAGAGGCTATGGACCAATCCAGTAATTGTCGTCGGCAATATTCAAATGGCGGAAACAATTAGCGTGAGTGCTGTATACGTTTAGCTGTCTACCCTAGCACCCGGGACAAAAATGAATTTTACGTGATTAATCGCTGAGGTGGGAATAAATATTATTTTGGCTTTTTAATCCCGTTCTAGAACTAATTTTAGCTTTTTTGTAACTCAATGATTACGATATTTTATAGGTGGTTACTGGGTGGTTATGCATATTGGCAAATTTGACTTATGATCTACGAAAATCTCTAAATCGATGCTTTTGAGAGAACAAAAGAATCGTGTACCTATAGTACGTCGAGGTCAACAGGTCGAGATAGCAAGCGGGGTATAAGGCGGGGGGACGCCCCACACACCCGCACGTCACCCACACTATCCTGCACTGGGTTAACGCGGGGGTTGTGCGGGTGTGCGGGGCCACATCACTTTGATTGCCATCTCAACTTGTCGCAATACAATATTCTTTACAACCAGCATAAAACTTAAGTCCATACTAAAGTGACCCATACTGTCCATAAAAATATTAATACCTATGTGAAATTGTGTCTGTCTGCTTGCTTTTCACCGCTCATCCATTTCATTTTGACGACATTTATTACAGAGATAAGCACTTTAGCTTGTTCACTTTAGAGTTCACAGTTATTCATTAACCCTAAATCAGCGTGGATGACGTCACGGACATCATCTAGTAAATAAATAAGCCATTTATTTTTTGTGTTATATTCATTACAACAGCGCAGCGGATAATAATTTTAATGAATTGGCAATTCGTTTGCATCGAGCGCATAATCCTCGATAGCATGTTATATCTATACTATGATATTATTAAGTCTCATAATTGACGGGAAGCTCCCCCTGTCAGCCCGTCGAAAATCTCTTTTGTGTACTGCGATAGCGCTACAAAGCCTACTAATGTATTTTAAGGACTTAGTGATTTAAACGGACTAAATAATGAACCAGCTACCCTTTCTCTCGCAACGCATTTTATGAGCTTAAAACGTTAGGGAAGTCTCGTGTTGAAACAAATAGTCCTGTCTAGTGAATTGAACAAGGAATTGAACTAGGCACTATGGTTACGGCCGCAGCAGTCAACTGTTTTAAAAGACCATCTTTCTTCGTCAAGTTAATCGTAACTACCTTAAGACTGTTAACAGATTCTCACGCTTCGCATGGTTAGGTATTTACCCGAGGTTTTTGTTTGTTTACGTGAATGGACGTACCGAATGCAGTGTAGTTTAACAAAACCGTTTTGATCCTAAAGCATCCTTGAAATATCCTTGAAATGCATTATTTCTTTTAATATTTTTGAGAGTGTGGTGTTAGTTATTAGAGTTTTAATTTTTTTTAATACTAATATATACACATTATAGATTAAGTACGAGTACATAAAAATTATAATTGTAGCCAATACCTAATACCATTTTCTACATACTTGTGTAAGAATAAGAGAGTCTAGAAATAATAGGAGATAAGATAGGCAGCCTGTAATAACAATAAGCTTTTGATTATTTTGAGCAATTTATTTTTATTTACCGCGGTACTTACAATAAATATGCTTTTATAATAAAGACAGATGGACAGACAGACAGACACACTTTCGCATTTATAATATTTATAAGCTATAATCGATATGAATTATTGAGGTAATTTCCTCCAGAGACCCAAGAAATCTCAAAAAACTATTTTTGACAAAAAATGCTTGTATATATTTTGTAAAAATTCCGTGGGATCATCACGATTTAAGAATGCAATTCCTTACAGCATCAGGGCTGAGGAGTTGGGTCCTCGAGTTCAAATTTTTTTACTTGGTAGGTACCTTAAACATCAATTTATAACCGACAGTTACTAAATCCTTTCAATTTTTATGGTACAGCATCAGGATTCAGGCGTTGGAATCCAAATTTTTTATGCGATAATGAAGCAAAGTTTCTCTATCGAAACTACGCAAATCGGTTCAGTAATCTCTGAGATTTCGGTGTACATAGGTAGAAAAACACAACTCCTCCTTTGAAAGTCGGTTAACAAAGTAGCCTATGTTACTCCCTGATTAATCCTCTACTTGTCTATGAAAGTCCCGTCAAAATAGGTTCAGCCGTTCCGAAGATTAGCCCAGATCAAACAGACAGACTGTAAGGGTGATAAATTGGGCGGAATAGAAATATACCCGGATACGGAATAATCTACCACCTTACAAAGATTAGAGGAAAAAAAAATAATTTCAATTTACTTTACTTGATCTATCTACCTAGTAAAGAATAGAAGCTAGCCGTCGACTCCCTTGTAATGCATATGAGGTGTTATAAATGAAATTTGCTAGATGTTAGGCAAAATTGTTTTTAATGTAACTTTTACCGGGGTCGCTTAATACAAAATGATGGCTAATAATGCTTAGTTATTCTAGCTTAATGCCAAGACTTAATTTAGATACATTAGAATGCCTTAGGTAGATAGTACATAAAATCTATGTTTTAAATTTAAGATGCCATTGGCATGGAATAGACAATGACACAGTAAAATTCATAAAATTGTTTCAAAATAAAAGCTCAGTAGTAAAGACAGGGTTCTTACTGTACACATACACTAAGAAGGTTCACTAAACTGTTGCAGGATACAAACATTTGCTTACTTGTAGGTGCGAAGACTGCAAGGTAGCTGGACGGCATCGGCCAAGATCCAAAACTCAATTTATTTGATTCTTCACAACCGAAATGTTTCATTACAAAGATTTTCACCAAGTCTTATCCATAGCAATTAAGTTGTCAACGTGAATGTGCAAAAGAAATAAATACGAAAACCGAAAACGCAAACGGAAAACTAAAACGGAAAACTGAAGCTAAACGTAAAACGTAAACGTAAACGTAAAATTAAAAACGTAAACCCTGTAACAAAGAAAAACAAGATTATAATTTGTGCTGTGTGAAAATTTCGACACGTGGAATTTTCCCGATCAAACACAACTCACCTATTGAACTCCTAGCCACCAATGGTTTTCAGAAGTCCACCCACAACCCATTATCCTCATTTATTTGGGAAGTTAAAATAACTGGAACTGAAAGAAATCATAAAATTAGGATTTTCTCTAACCAAACCGCCATTTTGTCGAATCCACATTACTTGATTTTTCACTCACCATAACTGATGAAACATCGAAATACGTTAGGATGACTAAAATTTATAACTATTGTATTTTCCCAGGCGAAGCCATGGGCGAAGAGAAGTGAGATTTTCCTGGAACGAAAAAAATTCGTCTTCACATGTTGACTCCAGGAAAATTCTAAATCTCATCAATCGGTGTTGCCAGACGCAACCCGAGTGTGGCCGCTCTCATTTAGTTTGATCATGAAGCCAATTCATTTTTGAATATTTGCGGAACCTAAGGATATATTATAAGAACCGTTTTGTTAATGACTTAACAATAAACAAATGATATTATGGTTTTATTTAATTATTTTGTTTTATTTTTACGACAATTGACAACGAAGCAAACGCCATCTATTGTGGCTCGAATGAACTCTGAACATCGACCCACGCGTAGTTCTGCACCTTGATGCTAGGTGGCACCAACATACTTTGAACAAAATAGATTTTAATTAAAAGCGAAACGCTAATTAGTAGTTCAAAATTTACAACGTCACAATACTTCCCCTCCTACGAAAAGGTTCAACAGGTTGAACCACGCTGCCCTCAGCGTCATCCAACAACTACTAACAATTTGCCTGAAACAAACAAACAAAAAAAACACAGAAGTTACGCGTGAACGCACATCTACTACTAACAAGGAAATTTGTCTAACAAAATAAATATACTGAAAACAGTGTAAGGTTTTATACATTATACTTAACTACACAACCCTAACTTCTAAAAAGAATATATACAAAAAAAAACTTCATGGTGTCTAAGACACTTGAGTGGAAACATCTTGGCATCATTCTTCAGCTGACTGATAGAATGCGTCTAGGCCTACGGTGGTTCACTCTTTTAAACTACCATCTTAATATTTGTTACTCAACAAATACGGAAAACTGGTTGTGAACGGGTCCATCTGATATGGCAACCGTTCTCTATCCCATTCGGAAAAATAAAACCGAATCAAAATCGGAATATGAGAAAAAAAAAAACGAAATAACTCTCCTAGAAAATAGATCTCGGAACAGAATCGGAAAAAATAACAGAAATGATCCATTATCTAGAAGGAAAACGAAAACAAAACACAAAACCCCCCCCTTTTCGTTATCCCCAAAGTACGATATTTGCATTTTTACTTTCTCAACCGGTTGGTCTACCACAAGCATTCCAATCATCACATATTCATCCCTACATACATCCACTACATTCCTCCTCAACTGAACCATGGTAATGTAACTGTTAACTCAGAACATCACTACACTCATTCAAATTCCTAATTGAACATTGATAACTTAAATATTCAAACAGTTTAGACCAAACTAAGTAATGGCAAATATCTACTTCTTAATATCCTTAATATGCCAAGTGCCTATTGGGTGGTTGTCAGCTACTCTAACTAGTTCATAAACCAAAGGTGACAAAACCTTGACAACCCTGCACTTTTCATACTTAGGTGCCAGCTTAGCTGCGAAAAAATTTGTAGCGTCGCTTTGTGGATAGGTCTTTTTCCACACTATGTCCCCAACAGAATAGCTTGCAGACCTACGCCTTAAGTTGTAATGCGTTGCATACTCTGCATGAGCCTGAAACAAATTTCTCCTAACCTGACCAAATATGTCCTCCAAAGATCCAAACTTTCCTGCGTATTCCTCCCTTGGAATTCCGGCCTCGTACTCCTTATCCGTGTCCTTATAGAAGGAACCATTTAAGACCGGTTCTCTAGCGTGGACAAGGAAGAACGGGGAGAATCCAGTGGATTCATTAACCGCACTGTTTATGGCGAACTGGACCTTGTACAGGTTTTCGTCCCAGGACCTGTGGTTATCTTTCACAAAAGCGGCTACAGCAGTCATAACAACCTTATTGTACCTCTCAACAAGGTTAACTTGCGGAGTGTACAGTGGTGTGTAGTGTAATTTCGGAATATTATAACGCTTAATGAGATTACGGAATTCAGATCCTGTAAATTGGGACCCATTGTCCACAATCACAGTCTCTGGAACACTATGGTTCAAAAATACAAAATTCTCTAGCGCTTTAACAACAGCGGCACCTGTGGCACGCCGTAACGGAAACAACATTGTATATTTCGAAAAACAACACGTCACCACAAAAAGAAATGTAAATCCTGATTTAGACCTAGGCAAAGGTCCGACTAAATCAGCCGAAATGACCTGAAAAGGTCTCTCGCAGACTTTAGGCTTCCCTAGCAGACCTGGAGTGGCTGATGTCGTGTGTTTATACGCAGAGCAAGTATCACAATTCTTAACGTACTCAACCACGTCCTTATACATACCACGCCAAAAATATCTGAGGGATAATCTGCGATGAGTTTTGAACACACCAAAATGACCTGCAGTTGCATCTGCATGGTTTTGTTGCATAATGCTAAGGATGTCGTTCTTGTGGACTACCTCTTTCCAGTCGAACTCACTGAGAAGCTGGTATTTACATTTACTGTAACGATATAGTTTATCGTTCAAAATACTAAAATTCGGAAAATTTGCTGGATTGATTTTACAGCCATTAAATGTTTTGTCATACCAGTCATCTACCAAAACTTGTTGACTAGAGTTATCATTACGATCACCAACTACATCTACTTGTATGAGTCTCGACAAGGTATCCGGAACTACATTATCACAACCCTTCCTATGTTCGATAACAAAATTATACTGTGATAATCTACAACCCCATCTGGCGAGTCGTCCTGAGGGATTTTCTAAATTTAAGAACCACTTTAGGGATGCATGGTCTGTGATAATTGTGACTGGCTTGGAACCAAAATAAGCCTGAAATTTCTCCACTGCAAAAATCACAGCTAGAGCCTCGCGTTCCGTCGCGCTGTAATTCCTTTCGTTTTTATTTAGGCTCCTACTGACATACGCAATGGGATGATCGCAACCATCGGTTTCTTGCGTTAGCATACCGCCAACACCATATGCAGAAGCATCACAATGTATTTTGAATGGTTTTTCAAAATTCGGTACCGCAAGAACAGGTGCGGTTACCAACGCATTCTTCAATGTATTAAATGCTACCTCTGCCTGTTCGCTCCACTCAAATTTAGGTGCGTTCTTTCCTTTACTCGTTAGTCTATTGAGTGGTGCAGCGATGGTTGAAAAATTCCTAATAAAGCGCCTGTACCAAGAACAAGTGCCTAGGAAAATCTTTACCTCCTGTGCAGTTTTTGGGGTCGGAAAGTTCAAAACTGCGGCAACTTTTCCAGGATCTGTGCGTAAACCAAATTCATCCACTATATACCCTAAATATTTCAAAGAGTTTCTAAAAAAATTACATTTATCAAAATTTATGGATAGTTGAGCCATTTTTAGTTTATCCAGAACTCTGTTTAATAAAATTAAATGGGTTTCGAAATCAGCAGAACAAATAACAATATCATCTATATAACAAAATACTATTCCATTTTCAATATCACTACAAAAATTTTGATTAAATAACTGGTCCATTAACCTCTGCTGTCGTGCTGGTGCACCGCATAGGCCAAACGGCATGACTTTAAATTTGAATAACCCTCTACCAGGAACTGTAAAACTGGTTTTTTCCTGAGAGTCGTTAGCTAATGGAATTTGCCAGAAACTTGAACTTAAATCAATCGATGATAAAAACCTTGCCTCTTTCAAGCTATCTAGAATTTGTGGAATGTACGGTATTGAGTATGAATCCCCCTTTGTCACTGAATTTAATTTCCTGCAATCTAGGCAAAATCTCCAGTCTCCATTTGCCTTTTTCACTAAAATTGCTGGGTTATTCCAAGGGCTTTCACTCGGAGTAACTACGTCCATTTCCAGCATCCTATCTAACTCTTTACTTAAAGCTTCCTTCTTTTCGGGAGAAAGTGGATATTGTTTTATTTTTATTGGCAAGGCATCACCGGTGTCAATAACATGTTCAATTAATTTTGTTCTACCCAATCCAATTTTCGTTGAAGAAATATCTAAAAATTTATTTACTACAGACTGGGCTAATTCTTTCTGTTGAGATGATAAGTTTTCAAAAGAAGTGATGGTATGAATTTGTTTATTATCAATCGCACAAATATTGTAAAATTGAGAAGGTGCCTTAATTAATTCTAAATTATCAAAAATGCCAGGGGCTAACTGAAATGTTTTCCAAAAGTCACAGCCAAAAATAACATCCGCTATTATAGAGGGTACTACAAAAAATTTTATTATGTGAGTTACGGAATTATAAGTAATCGGAATAAACATATAACCCATGCAATCAAGTTTGTCTCCATTTGCCACTGAAAATGTGGTATCAATACTGCTATGCAGTTTATAACCGAATCTCAAAAAAACCTTGTGCGCCTGGTTACCCAAAATTGACGCGCAAGCACCGGAATCTAGTAAACCTGTAATCTCAAAACCGTCAACAAAACCCTTTAAATGTGGCCTAA
The DNA here is from genome assembly GCF_902806685.2 of Maniola hyperantus. Taxonomy (NCBI): domain Eukaryota; kingdom Metazoa; phylum Arthropoda; class Insecta; order Lepidoptera; family Nymphalidae; genus Maniola; species Maniola hyperantus. The sequence goes on from NC_048543.1 coordinate 7,537,433, forward strand.
AGTCTCGTTTATCCACTGAATACAGAACTGTGTCAGGTAAAAGGGATGTTTTGTTGTTAATGACCAAGTTCTTTACTTGTGTCTCTGCACAGTTCTTACTAATTAGTTTTTTGAATTTTTGTCCGGAGCGGGTTTACTAATCGCCTTTTTACTACAACTTGGACATGTCTTTACTGTAAAGTTCTGACGTCCACACGAAAAACATCTAATAAATTTCGGAACTGTCCTGCAAAATTTAAAGGAATGGTTACCCTTGCCGCACTTGTAACATAGTTGTTTATTTGTTTTCGTAAAATCAGTGCCTTTACTTGTATCAACCTTAGGTGCAGGTGTGACTGAAAGTGTGTTTATCTGTTTTGTCACTTGTTTGTAAGCAAACTCTGAACTTAAAGTTGCCTTACTGTTAGTAGGCTCAGAAAATAAGGCGGAACGCTGCCTCGCAGCCTCTAGTTTGCGACACTTTTCCTTCAACATTGCGACAGACTTAATGTCAACAAGAGCTAATTGTTCTGAGTAAAAAGGGCGAATATTATGTAATAAAATTTGTAACTTTTGTTCTTCGGAAAGTGGTGTTGACAACCTTGAAAACATGCCAAACATTACAGCGAAATAGATAGACACAGGTTCTTCAGAGCCTTGTGTTCTTGCTCGAATTTCACCTAGCAACCTGTAGTCATAATCTACTGCATCAAATTCCTCTATAAATAAAGTTTTCAATTCTGACCAAGACGAAACTTGACATTTGTTGCCTCTGTACCATAACAATGCTCGGCCTGTAAAAAGATGAAATGCAGAAACAAATAATTTTCCATCTGAAACGCCATAAGATCTTTTATATTCCTCAACGCGTTCGATGAAACTGCGCGGATCACCCTGTCCGTTGAAATTTAACTTCCACTTGGCCACATTTTTATCACCAGTGCAGTCAACGGCGGTACTCTCGGAATCCAGTGATTCGTCGTGAGACGACTCATTGTCAGCATCTAATCTGGAAATCAAACTCTGCAACTTTGTATGTAATTCACTCTTCCTACTTATTAAGCTGGGTTCGGAACACTGTATTCTCAAAATTCTAAAGTACAAATGTGAAGCTAAAGCTTTAGACCTACAGAGGGCATGTCTATCTTTAGTGTCAGAACACTTTTTTAATAAATCTTCTAAGTCTTGAAGTTTTTTAGTAATAACCCCTAACTCACTTTCAGAAGAGAAATCTGTCTCTAAAATTGATTCAGAAGGAATTTCCTGAATTAATTGTTTTAACTGTTTCTTTAAACCTAGCACTGTAGGTGCTGGAGTTTCGGAACGAATGGATACCTCATAACACAATTCGTCCTTCAAAAGTGAATGAAACTGGGCAAAAGTCTGTTCCATTGTGTTAAGTCAAAACACATTTAACAAAATATCGAGCTTGTGTAACTGTCTATGTTTAGCCTTATACAAATTGGTTAAACACAAACACAAAAGAAGTTATTTAAACTATTAAATATACACAAGCAAAATACACAACAAAACAATATTCTTAAGTCTATCCTAACCTATTTTATCAATTATGTTCCTATTCCAAAATATTGTTAATAATACAAGCACATATTATTACTATAGTAAACAAAATATAACAAAATAAAACTTCCCAAAATTGAATAAATGATTGTAAGGTGCAGTATCACCTTTATGAGTACACAGTGTGTTACAACCTTTACAATTACAAAAGTAAACAGGCAACAAAGTTGCAATGAACTCTGACTATCATATTATCTTTCAAAAAAACAAAGAGATTGTGCAATGGTTTGATGGCTGTTACTTTACACTTTTAACACATAACCTAAAATACAACAAAATCTGTTTCTAAATGTCACTTTAAACTACCAGCATTCAATTAAACTTAACATGTTTTGTGTGTGAAGTAGCTTTTATCATAACCTTAACACAGCTCTAAACAAAATTTCAACAAAATAATGAAGTATCAAGTCACTGAAAAAAAAATTGTTCATAACTTCCTACTTGAACTTAATGTAATCTCTGAATATAGTTTATATATTTAGTTTCACAAGTTGTAACTCTTAGTATTTATAAATGTATGTGTGTAACTAGTTAACAGCACATAGCGTTTCAAAACTTTAATTATACTAAGTTACCGGAATTTTCAAACATAAGATGTACTTACTATTGAAAGCAATACCCAACAACAACTCAGTTAAGCAATGTTTATTACTAAACTGAAGGCAAACATTCACTTATACACCTCCAAGGTAAGTCGATAACATAATTAAACGGCATAAGCACCATTTATAAAGTGTTAATTAAGTAAGAAAAAACAAATGTTGGACTATACTCAGAAAATTACTTAAACTATCAAACAAAATTTCTAACTATTAGTTATTATTTAGTTAGTTAACCATAAAAACAGCTTAGTGCTCTTTGCAATGTGTCACTACTTAGAAAATTGTACAATCAGCGGAGTACATTTCATAAAATTCACAAAATTTCTCAAAATATACAGAAATAACTATATAAAAAAACGTTCGGGCGCCATTTGTAAGGGTGATAAATTGGGCGGAATAGAAATATACCCGGATACGGAATAATCTACCACCTTACAAAGATTAGAGGAAAAAAAAAAAATTTCAATTTACTTTACTTGATCTATCTACCTAGTAAAGAATAGAAGCTAGCCGTCGACTCCCTTGTAATGCATATGAGGTGTTATAAATGAAATTTGCTAGATGTTAGGCAAAATTGTTTTTAATGTAACTTTTACCGGGGTCGCTTAATACAAAATGATGGCTAATAATGCTTAGTTATTCTAGCTTAATGCCAAGACTTAATTTAGATACATTAGAATGCCTTAGGTAGATAGTACATAAAATCTATGTTTTAAATTTAAGATGCCATTGGCATGGAATAGACAATGACACAGTAAAATTCATAAAATTGTTTCAAAATAAAAGCTCAGTAGTAAAGACAGGGTTCTTACTGTACACATACACTAAGAAGGTTCACTAAACTGTTGCAGGATACAAACATTTGCTTACTTGTAGGTGCGAAGACTGCAAGGTAGCTGGACGGCATCGGCCAAGATCCAAAACTCAATTTATTTGATTCTTCACAACCGAAATGTTTCATTACAAAGATTTTCACCAAGTCTTATCCATAGCAATTAAGTTGTCAACGTGAATGTGCAAAAGAAATAAATACGAAAACCGAAAACGCAAACGGAAAACTAAAACGGAAAACTGAAGCTAAACGTAAAACGTAAACGTAAACGTAAAATTAAAAACGTAAACCCTGTAACAAAGAAAAACAAGATTATAATTTGTGCTGTGTGAAAATTTCGACACGTGGAATTTTCCCGATCAAACACAACTCACCTATTGAACTCCTAGCCACCAATGGTTTTCAGAAGTCCACCCACAACCCATTATCCTCATTTATTTGGGAAGTTAAAATAACTGGAACTGAAAGAAATCATAAAATTAGGATTTTCTCTAACCAAACCGCCATTTTGTCGAATCCACATTACTTGATTTTTCACTCACCATAACTGATGAAACATCGAAATACGTTAGGATGACTAAAATTTATAACTATTGTATTTTCCCAGGCGAAGCCATGGGCGAAGAGAAGTGAGATTTTCCTGGAACGAAAAAAATTCGTCTTCACATGTTGACTCCAGGAAAATTCTAAATCTCATCAATCGGTGTTGCCAGACGCAACCCGAGTGTGGCCGCTCTCATTTAGTTTGATCATGAAGCCAATTCATTTTTGAATATTTGCGGAACCTAAGGATATATTATAAGAACCGTTTTGTTAATGACTTAACAATAAACAAATGATATTATGGTTTTATTTAATTATTTTGTTTTATTTTTACGACAATTGACAACGAAGCAAACGCCATCTATTGTGGCTCGAATGAACTCTGAACATCGACCCACGCGTAGTTCTGCACCTTGATGCTAGGTGGCACCAACATACTTTGAACAAAATAGATTTTAATTAAAAGCGAAACGCTAATTAGTAGTTCAAAATTTACAACGTCACAAGACAGACAGACAAAAATTTTAAATACGTGTGATTCAGTTATAGTACAAATAACCATATAAGCTTGATATGAGGTAGTTATTTCGAAATTACAGACAGACACTTCGATTTTATTTATTAGTATAGATTATTATTAGGATTATAAACACAATTAAAAAATATATACAAAAGTATTAATCTATATCTGTAAGAAAAATAGCGAGTATTAAAAATACCTAGTATTGAGGAGTGATAATCGCACTACAATTTCAGGTATATTCTAAATAATCCAATAAGAGTCGCCAAGAAAAAAAGCGATACGTCCGTTCTCGGAGAGGCCTCGGCCAGTACTAGTTTCCTAGTTCAATTTCCTACTGCATGTTCGCGCAGTTTTGTGGTGGGTTTCAAGCTTATTTTTTGGAAACTAATAATAATTAATTTTAGATTTTCTTCTTCTTTGTATATTGCAAATATGTTATATTTTTGTGAGTACTTAATTTTATTTACGTATGATGAAAAATAATCCACCAGAATGACACTTTTATATGTCTGTAATTTTGTGAAATTATAATTTTTTGGTTTGGATTTTTATAATGTAAAAAATACTAAATAGAAAACTTTTATCTGCTATAGTAGTAGTTTAGGACCTCTCCTTTAATAAATATATCTTTTTGTGTAAATTCAATAGGTAACTTTTGATGTAGTGAATGTCAAAGATTGCACGAAATCGAAAATTGAATAATAGTCTTTTGATATTTTAGGCAATAAGAAACAAACTATCAATAAATTGCAAAATGTTGTCTTACTTGATAATAAAACAGAAAATTTCCTACAATGTAGTATAAATAAGTTTTTAAGTAAATGCAGGGATTTACAAAATTTAAGGGGTCAAAAATGGGCTAAAACTCCTTGTACACTACATAACCCTATTTTACGCTCTTAACAGGACCTACATACAGTACGCGGCGGAAAGTAATGTACTGCCTTTAGAATGACATTTCAGCTTTGTAAAGCATTTCTCTGTCACTCATACCTATAATATAAAAGTTTTGTCGGTCTCAATGACAGGGACAACGCTCTACAAATCAGCTACCTCCTTCTAAATGTCGATATACATTACTTTCTGCCGCGTACTGTACACATTCAACTTTGCCATAGGAAGTTTTAATTTTTTTATGAACACGTACAATATTCGTGCACAAATTAAATTTAAAATGACTAACTTATTCCTGCGACTTCGTCCGCGTGGACTACACAAATTTCAAATCCCTATATTACCCCCACAGGGGTTGAATTTTTGAAAATCCTTTCTTAGCTTTCCCTTTTATATATTTCGATAAAAACAAGATGGTAAATAATAATTGTGCTAGGGAGCATAGGCGGCTTTATCACGAAAGCCTTTTAAAGGCAGCCCAAGCTTATGAAGCTAGAAAACGCTAATATGTTGATGCATAAAGCAGGATAAAATAAGCAACATATTGAATTGTATATGGAGAAGCCGTGTGGTAGATATTTGAATGGTCAATCAATCAGTAAATTGTTTGATTTATTTTTTCCGTACAGGAAGACTTGTGGACCAAATCGTAGCGGCTACAAACAGCAGCTCACGGCTCGCATGACGACACAAATCCGGATCTGTCTGTTTGTTATCAGCGCAAAGCAGTCGCTGGCGGCTAGGGCTGCGATCCGAATAATCGCATTATTTGCGACGTTCACTCCATTGGGTACCGAAATACTCCATTTGGCGTTTTTAGATAATTGTCGATTTCTTTAGCTGACTTAATAAAAAAGAGTTACCAATTCGACACGTAATTTTTTTGTTGATGTTACTTTATAACACTCTTTCTTGTCTAAAAAGATTTTTATTTCTTAAATAGGGTAAAAATCTCAGTACCTACTCAGCATATTATCAAAATTTAATTTTCCAACATTTTTGAGTTGCTGGAAATTTTTCTCCAGTAGAGACAAGTAACTTGTCCTTTGTTCACGTCTTTTCATTGTATATGTTTTAGTTTTAAAGTATTGGTTGCATGAAAAAATAAATAAATAAAATGCACCGTCCACTAATCACTAAGTCCGCCCCGCGTTGACGTGCAATTTAATAAGCTGTTACAATAATAGTCATTTATTTGCGCAAAGGGTCAGCCTGGCTGTCCAACGCGGAAATACAACCAGTATTCTTAGCACCATTTCACGCTGGCATGATTTTAAAAGTAATTAGGTAACGCTAGGTTTAAATGTTACTGTAATATTTTCAAATTAAAAAAATTATAAAAAAATAAGCTGTAGACTTTCAACCACACATAGTGCTACATAGATACATAATATAACAATTAATATTGAAGTCAGGTTTTTTATTTCAATAATTTATACTGAAGCTAACACAAAAAATATAACCAAAGTGCTGACCCTGCACTAGAAAGTATTCACCGAAGACAAGTTCGTGATTCCGTTGTGATTTTATTTCTATTGCAACGAGTATTATCCGCTGTCAATATTATTGATGATCGACTTGCTTTCCTCCAACCTATAAATTGCTTTGTTTCCAATTTTTCGCCCATCCATCTTGCTTGTTTAGTTAGAAACCAAAATAAAAAGTATCTTACTTCGTAAAAACGTTGGGTACTAATAAGATGGTTTTTTTATTCCATTACAAGTTAGCCTTAGACTGCAATCTCACCTGATGGTAAGTGATGATACAGTCTGAGTGGAGGCAGGCTAATCTGGAAGGGATATGGCAGTTTTATTAAACCCAAACCCCTTTAACGGTTTCTATACCCGCACGGTATCGTACCGGAACGCTAAATCGCGGTTAAACTTAAATGGTTTGGTATATGGTGTGGTAGGCCTAAATATCCCTTAGCGTTAAATCACATAGAGGACTTTTGAAATTTTTTGTCTTACAAATTTAAGGTAGCTTCCAAAACCTAACGACGGGCAACAAAACCACAAATCAAAAAATCGAAAAGAGTAGCAACCAGCATGAAACGCCACTTCAAGTGGAAAACATTGGAAATAATCTTGCGAAGGCGTAAACTAAAAGAAAAAGGTCTAGTTTCAGCAGAGGATCAAGAATATTTTATCAAATATTTAACATAAACTGTATGTCTGAAGAAAACTTATGGAAAACTGGAATAAAGACCTTCAGGTGATTGGCAAATTTGCATAACTTGGAATTGGAAAGTAAAACCGGCCAAGTGCGAGTCAGGCTCGCGCAATGAGGGTTCCGTACTAGATTCGTATTTTTTCGTCATTTTGCACGATAATTCAAAAACTATGATGCATAAAAATAAATAAAAATCTGTTTTAGAATTTACAGGTGAAGACCTTTCATATGATACCCCACTTGATATAGTCACTCACTTCGAAAGTTGAAAATACTAATTATTAGTTCATAACCACAATTTTTTTTTTTTGTGGGATCTAACCCTAAATTCACAATTTTCAAATTTTCCCCAAATGTCAGCTATAAGATCTACCTACCTGCCAAATTTCATGATTCTAGGTCAACGGGAAGTACCCTGTAGGTTTCTTGACAGACAGCCAGACAACAAAGTGATCCTATAAGGGTTCCGTTTTTCCTTTTGAGGTACGGACTACGGAACCCTAAAAATGAACAAAAGGGACACGATCTGACTATTAGATGGAATCTGTTTTTGTACCTTTTAATAAGAAACTATTATTAACATAATTGCCCCAACTAAAGGATAACTTCATTGATTTCACATGCAGGCCAGATTTCACCCATCATTACAGGTTATACACCAACAACGTCTTAAAACACTTCCTGAATGGGCAGATACCTGAAGAGCAAACATGGTTTGTTAAAGGAAAACACATGAGGAAGCATATAATCCTGAATATAAAACAGATCATCAAGTAGAATCGCGAGTTTGTTTTTGTTCAATCTACTTAAATAAAACCAGACTCGTGGTGATAGACTAATTCAATAAATTGTCCAGCGCTTGTAACTTTAAGGCATTGGCATCGTAGAGCCTAATAACTTGCATTTCCGAAATAAAGTGAAGATAGCAGCTATACCTGGCCAGAAATGAAATAACAAGGTTAACGAACATCTAGAAGTAAGAAGCATCACAAGTAGAAACAAGTTACTTATCAATCTTCCTGGATGATGTCGATTCACGCCAGAGAAAGGCAAAGACTTTCCTATTGATGTGGTACTGGAGGCGAATACTGCGTATTCCGTGGACTGACAAATGCACAGTCTACATTATATTTTATCTTTATGCCACAAATGCAAGACTCTTACACAACTCCAGATTGAAACACGTCTTTCGACCTTCAGCGCATCTTAGTTATTTAGGACACATCATTATCATCATGATCAACACATAACCGGCTTACTACAAAGCACGGGTCTTCTTATGAAAAGGGTTTGGCAACGCTGGCCAAGTACGGATTGGCAGACACATCACACTTATTACTATTAGGGAATGTAGAAAGCAAAATACCACTCGGTATCTCCAGCCCGGTACGGTGCGGTGGTTAGACTAAAGCTGACTTTGAGTTGTTACTAAGGACACATCATTATTATCATCATGATCAACCCATAGCCGGCTCACTACAGTGCACGGGTCTTCTCTCAGTATGAGAAGGGTTTGGCCATAGTCCACCATGCTGGAAAAGTGCGGATTGGCGGAGACATCACACTTATTACTAATAGGGAATGTAGAAAGCAAAATACCACGAGGCAGATCGCCAACCCGGCGCGACCAACCGTTAACCGTTTAGGTTGCTGAGTTTGAGTTGTTATTAAAAAATACACTTCGCCTCCGGCCCATTCTACTCTGCACGCATGCCTTTAGAATTACGTGCGCTTTACAGTTCTTTGTATTAAATCTCCTTGTGCAGTCTTATAAGTGGGAGGTTTCAGGTTCCATTCTCGTCAGGCGCAATTTGGCAATTTATAAATTGTCTCTAGTCTGGTCTGGTAGGAAGCTATAGCCGTGACTAGTTACCACGCTACCGGCAAAGGTGTGCGCCAAACGATTTAGTGTTCCGGTCCGCAGCCGCGTAGAAATCAATCAGGAGTATGGGATTATTAAAAATGCCATACCCCTTCCAAGTTAGCCCGCTTCCATTTTATACTACATCATCACTTACCACCAGGTGAGATTGTAGTCAAGGGCAAGAGTTATAATGGAATAACAAAATCTCTAGTAACTACTGCCACGCGCCCATTGTGGCATCTTGTCGTGCTGCTGCAGTCACGCATCACTGCCATCGCGCGTTGTATTCTTTTAGGGCTTAAAATCTTAAAAGTTAAGGTAACTTACCTGAGCAGAAGGGGTTTGTTAGCGAAGAGGCCAGCTGAGACCTTCTCTTTCGCCGCTTGGAGCTCCTGCATTGCGGAATGCCGATCTTCCTCATGTAACCCCACTCACACTATGCTAACACCTGGAAAACATGTAACAAGTCATTTTTTGTCACTATTTACAGAGTACAGAAATTAGTAATAGTAAAAAAATAAGAAGAGGACATGAAATCACTTATATCTATAAAAGATATCTACAAGTGTCAGTCAATATTTGGAGTGGTTGGTATAATTAATACTGGGTGATGCCCGCGACTTCGTCTGCGTGGATTTAGGTTTTTAATTCTAAGGGAACTTTTGATTTAACGGAATGGCCGTGAAAAATTAGCAGACCAACAAACAGATACATGTATATGGATGACGTGTTTGGTATATTCCCCTTTTCAAAGCTAATGCTAGAGTAGGTACAGTAATGTAAGCATAGTTGAGTTTGATAGTTCGACTTTTGAATCAGTAGATATATTGCGAAAGTTGTTATATCACATTGCCACAATGTCAACTATTGTGGTTTCCTGAATTTATGGTGTCTTTTGCTTCGACAATAATTTTAGCCAATAGTGAATATTTGAAACAAGTTTCGTTTTCGACTACATTGTTAAACTTTTAAACATGTTGCCCAAGTATGCAGAATGCATGGCACTGGGTGCATCTTTAATAGAAGAAATAAGCCCTTTAAAAATATAAAAAGGAGGCTTGAACTTCAAAATGTTGTATGTGATAATTATTTAAATTGAAAATTCATCTTATCATTGTAACCGAAAAAGTCCTGAACATATCTTTCAATATTTTTCATGGATACTATCTATGAACCATGTTCCCTAACCCACTTTTGCATGGTTCCAAAGTTTTTGCATGATAATCTTAACAGAATTCGTCCTATAGTTTGGTAAAATATGTTGCTGAAAGGAAATATCGGAAAAAACTGTTACATAATCAAACGCATTCATACTATGGCCACCTACATATATATCTATGTATATATATGTGGGTGTACCTACATAATTACGCTTACGCGTTAGAAACGTGTACTGAAATTGGGACAAAAATGAAATATGTACGTTAAAAAACATATTTTGCTTCATAATTAGTTAAATAAATGAATTTACTTACATTTTTTTCTGTTCCTAGGCGTAGCAGGACCGTCGTAGCGTCTGTCGATCGCGTAGCACCCCGCGCCGCTTTACCGTAGATCTACGGCTGCGCGTAGCCTCCATCCCCATTGGTCGATATTGCTACGGAACTAGACGCACATCCTCCAATAACAGCCTTCACTGTAAAAGGGGCGGGGTTTTGTAACATTTCAGAAAATTTTCAGGAGGTCCAAAAGTACATAAAGTTGGTATCGACCCCATCAATGTTTCCACTCGGATATGCAGGGAACGCAGATACTAAATACAAAGCTAACTTTATTTAAATAAGATGCAGAAATCCTCATTTTAGACTAATATAATTTGCATTGATTAATTTCATGTTTGCAACCACTCTCAAAATAGAGAAATCCAATAAATAAGCGAAAGGACTGAGTAGCTGAAAAATAGCTAAGAACTAAGATTAAAGCAGTCATTGAAAGAGTTTTAATTATACGAGAATGAACATAGCTTTACTACAGTCTTATTTAAAATAAAGATTTAAGAAGAAAGAAGAAGAGAATTCTTTGCAACACAAAACATTACATACAAAAGAAAATTAGCAAACAAATAAAATGCACAAAGGCAGTGTCACTAACAGTTATGTTCTTTGACAACCATTTTTTTAAGCTACATTAATGAAACGTTAAAAGAAAGCTAGTATATATGATCGAAACCATGCTTACATACAACAAATTACAATTTGCAAGAATCAAAGATGTTTTTAATAATGAAATTCCATTTTAATGAAAAAACTAAACAATCTATTCAAAAATGTACTTGTATTTAAACAAGGAAGTTGTTTAGTCATTCAATTTTACTCTAAAACTGCTGACCATGGCAGTCAGTTTCAGAGTAAAATTAATAATTCTGTACACATCTATTGGTAAAAGTTTGAATAAAATCCACAGCTCAGCTTTTGAGAAAGATTCAACATCGTTTCAACCCATCGCCAGCCCATTTCTGAGAACTGTTCTCTTTTCTAGACCATGGTACACCAGTGTAGAACGACAGACTTCACAACCTTTGGGTATATTATGGAAAACTCTCTAATACTTTAAAGTTTGGTTAGAAGTAGAACCTCGTACATACCAAATAAAGCTCTTAACTACTATCACCGTTCGACAGAAATTAACTCTTTCAAACAAATAGTTGCTATGAATTTCCCAGTCATCAAATGTCTGAAAGAGGTTACGCCATATCCGCTGAATAGCAAAAAATACTCTGAAGTAATACATAAAACTATTATTTATTCAAATTTATACATGCCGGTTTATTTATACTACAGTCATACATCACCGGGTCAAACTAATAATAAGTTCAAAGTAAGAAGGGAGGCAGTGGTTCTTGAAAAAGCCCGCATTGTGAGCAGTTTGGGTCCTCCTACCCGGCTGCTAGTGGGACCCATTGTTTTTTTTTCCTGTTTTAACTGTAAATAACAGAAAGTTATTTTTTTCGCTGTTTCAGCTATTTATTTTTTGTTGTTTCTGTTATTTTATTGTTTGTTATTTCTGTTATTTAATTTTTTGTTATTTTTGTTACCTTTTTGTAAACATTTTTAAAAATATGATATCAATGAGATATTTTAGCGTTTAATCCTATCCTTTATCCTAATCCTATCCTTAATCAATGAGATATGTAAATAAATGAGAGAAATTCTGATAGTTTAAAAAATAAAAATTGGCCAAGTGCAAGTCAGACCCGCGCACCGAGGGTTCCGTTCTACAATTACCATACAGTAGAATATACGTGAACAGTGAAAAGAAAAAGAATATAATATCAAAAAAGAATCGTTTAAAACAAATAAATTTATGCTGAGAGTAGACAAACGACCCCGTACCGTTTGCTGACTCCGCCAAAATCGGCCTGACTTCATTTCACGGCTAGAGGATTTCGCAAATGAAGTTTCCCCGGTCCACCGATCGTGAATCTGTATAATATTTTACCTATAATCATATCGCCATGATAATGGATATGGCGATATAAAAAGGGAGCTATTCATTTTCACAGAAACACTATATGTTGGCTACTTTTCGATGTAATTTTTTTGTTGTCTAGTTTTAACCGTCTGTTTAATCACTGTGCCTACATCACGCGAGAACAAGAGGATGGACTGAGATACGGGATTTATTGTATAAAAGCATAAAGTCAGACTAAATCACTTCACAAATCTGAACAAAAACGCAAGACACTCTTTGACAATTTTACGCGGTATCAAAACCAACGAAGACAATCTACAAATTGTATTAAAATTAATAAAATTCTTTTCCTGATTTTATCACACATTTGTAGCTCCTTGTTTTATGATTCATATTACAGTGCCCAGATAAAGTACCGACTGAATCGAAATACCGGACTGAATCCAATATCCGCCCATCCGAGTTTGCTTTTCAACATCTACTTTCTATATGCTCAAAGAGTACCGTTATATTGCAACTGTAATAAATCCTCTTCAAATACAACGCAAACGCAGACAAAACTACAATACGAGCATGTTCGAGAATATCTTTGGTCTTGTAGTTCATCAATATCACCAACAAGTGCAACATTAAATTGATTGTGTTGTATGACTACTACCAAGACCCTACCCAAGTAAGCACTTCATTTCATCAACATGATCATCGTCATCAACTGATAGAATGTCCACTGCTGAACTGTCTCTTCGGCGACTCTCTGCGACTTGTTTGGTTTCGTCTGTTTATCTAGCAGAGGGTTTTCTAACGCTACGCTTTCCGTTGCGAGGCTGACATTCTACGTAGCATCTTGGGACTCGAACATCCATCGGTTTTTTGAACTAAGTGCCTTGCCCATTGCCACTTCAACTTTACAACGCACCGAGCTGTCGGCTACTCTGGTTCTCCTACAGAACTCCTCATTTAGACAAACTACAAGCATAGTCGCTGAGTGACTCTGAACATTTTTATGGGGCCCATAGTTAGCGACAACATCTCAGATCGATATAATATTATGTCAACACTGTGAACACGCAGGAATTTTGGACGAGGAGATACCACAAAGCTTCCACAAAGCTTCCCAGAACGCTTTTAGCACATTGTTTTTCTGTGCTGTGACAGCCTGGTTAGGACGTCCGCCTCCTAATTAGAGGTCGGGGTTCGATCCCGGGCACGCACCTCTAGCTATTTGGAGTTATGTGCGTTTTAAGTAATTAAATACCGGATCGGGCTGAAATTTGGGATGCAGATAGCTTTTATGACGTAGACATCCGCTAAGAAAGGTTTTTTTAATTTAAACCCTAAGGGGTTAAAATAGGGGTTTAGAATTTGTGTAGTCTACGCGGACGAAGCCGCGGGCATAAGTTAGCTATGCATCTTCACGCTAACTTTGCTTGACAAACTGCGGTAACCCTCTCTGGCCTGATTAATTCATTCTTTTATAAGTTGAAACGTCAGCGAGGGGTAAAACGCAATCTAGTTAAATGCCGAGCTTGTGATTTTGCCCGTTAGTTTATAATCGATCGGTATAATCATAATTAATTTCAGAACCATTGTTCGTTCTCTACAAAAGAATAAGAAACAGAAATTTTAATACACTAGTAGAGTATCATGGAATTAGGAATCAGTTTAAGTTATTATGAAACAAGTAGGTATGGCAACACAGAAATTAATTGAATGTGAAAGACTACGTTCGTGCATTTGCCATTCTTGTCTTCACAGAAATTATCGTTCACTAGCACATACAAAATTACTTAAAGCTAGATGATGCCTGCGACTTCAGCCGCGTGGATTTGGACTTTTCAAAAAGTTCGTAGGAACTCGTTCAATTTCCGGAATAAAAACTAGCCCATATCACTCTCCAGGTCTAGAACTATATACATCCAAAAAACACGTTACTCTATTTCTCCATTGAATTGAATTGTCGTAATTGAAGGACAAACCAATAAACAAACAAACACACTTTCGCATTTATAATGCGGGTAGTGATATGCATAGAAGATGACGAGATATTTTTAATAGATTTCTATACCTACATACTATGCAATTAAATAAAAAATCCATTAAACTTTTCTATAAACGTTAGAAACATTTAGCGTGCAACGATATATTTATACATGTTTAAGAGGCCTCCTTTCGCCGCAGGAAAAGTGGCATCGAACGGCACTTAGCAGCGTTCGACCACTTCGAAAAAGCGCACTCAGCGCTTATCGCCTTTCAATGTTACCACTTTACAAGCTAAGGGATGTTGTCAGTAAGGAATCTTTACCCAAAAATATTATGAACACTGATGCAAAGATAAAAAATAGAAACGCCAACAGTAAATTAATTAGTGGTCCAGATTTTAAAGTATTTTTGAGTGTCAAAAAGCAGTTTTATAGAAGCAGGCGTTACTTTGCGAAAGTCTATGATATACAAGGAACTACAAGCTTAATTTACTACTTATGTAAGTATAATCCGCGGAAACTGACAAATCTATTGCTTGCTTGGTGGCTTTTCCTGCATGTTTAGCAGTGGAACGGCGGGCGGTGCATATCGCATGCTGCATGTTGCAAGATACAGATTTGATTGTTTCAGCGGATTATAGCAAATTAAGCTTGTAGTTTCTTATAGACCGTATGTCAAAAAGCAATCTTTGCCAGTCTTTTATAAAGATGGAAATTATGGTTATGGGGTTTTTAAAATAATAAGAAATCACAAGGAACAGCAAGTTTAATCTAAATATATAAAAGGAAAAGGTGACTGACTGACTGACTGACTGATCTATCAACGCACAACTCAAACTGCTGGACGGATCGGGCTGAAATTTGGCATGCAGATAGCTATTATGACGTAAGGCATCCGCTAAGAAAGGATTTTTGAAAATTAAACTCCCAAGGGGGTGAAATAGGGGTTCGAAATTAGTGTAATCCATGCGGACGAAGTCGCGTGCATAAGCTAGTTTGCTATAATTCAAGAAACTAAGCAAGCAATGCTTGCTTTTCTTGCGGCGGAAGGCGGGCGCTGCATTTCACATGCTGCAGGTTGTATCCTATTTTATCTAATTTAACCTGTACAAATTAAGTAGGTTGTTCCTTGTGTATTATGGACTTCCGCAAAATAACGATCACTTCTTTTCAAAATAATATGAATTAGGTAGTACCCAGGTATATACACCATTTGACACCTTGTTTAAATTAAAATGTGTTGTAGTTTTACATTTAGTTATACTTAGTTTAATTTTAATTTAGTTTGTAACGATGGGGCTGGAAAAGGAAAACCCCTTAAAATATCAGATAAAAAATTAAAATGTACCCTGGCACTTTCAAAAACATCAATTTTAGACCTAGTAGACGAAAAATAACTTTTTGTTTCTGACCTGTTACTTGTAAATTAGATTTTGCTATGCCATAAAAGTACCCAAATATTTTTAATATTTATAGGATTTATCGTAAAAAGATAATTTTAAGATACGAGTAGTTAGCAGTTACACTCTAACTTAGATTAAATAACAGTAATAGAAATAATCACCTGTCTAACGTGACACCTCACGACTTTTGCAGAATCACCTTTTTCCACACGATTGCATTCTACCACCTCTAACAGGGGGTTGCATCCATCTCTCTCTGCCGTACATCAACCCCCTTTTACCTGTCTCTGTCTCGCTTCTATTTATGACTTATTAACTTCTCTAAGGTATCATGGCAACCCACCCGCTCTCAAATGCTCTACGGATTTAATATAGAAAATTGTGAACTCAGCCGAAAGTCAGAAGCAGTTTATTGAATCTGAAGTTATAATACACCCTCTTTAATATTCATCATTAACTCTATAATTTAAATTGACAGGTCGATTAAATTATAGAGATTTACAAATAATAATAAGAGTATGTTGTATGATTATGATTGAATAATAACTATAACCTACAGTTATTTTTCAATTATATTAAAATTAGTATTCACATCAGTTCAGTAAAATATTTACGAAATCCTTAAATATGGTAGCCGGGTACGGTACAAGCTGGGTAGGTAGAGCATAAGTTCAGATGTGGAAAAGTTAACAAATAAGTAGGTTCATCTTGAATATAAGGAACTGAAAAAATGAGGAATGTGACGAGGGAGAGAGAAATAATTGAAACCAAAATAAAGTCTAGTTAACTTATTCAATTAAACTTTTGCAAGTAAGTATTTTTGAATCGTCAGCGTTGTTTGGTACTTACAACATTAATTCACTATGAACACTTCCTGAATCTTGATAATTTAGCTGAGCAGTAACCCTGCGGCATCAGGATTTAGGAGTAGGATCCAGAATTTTTTATGGAACCACCACGGAATAGCTCAACCGGTAAAGGAGTGGACTGAAAACCGAAAGGTCGACGGTTCAAACCCTGCCCGTTGCACTATTGTCGTACCTACTCCTAGCACAAGCCTGACACTTAGTTGGAGAAGAAAGGGGAATATTAGTCATTTAACCTGACTAATATTCTTTAAAAAAAAAATTGCAAATCCATCCAGAAACCTCGAAAAAATCGATGAGCATACATAAAAAACGGGCCGAATTGAGAACCACCTCCTTTTTGGAAGTCAGTTAATAATGACTGTTTATTTGTTGTTGTTTTAGTGGGTTCAATTCTCGCCTTAGCTTTTTAAAAACTGTTTGAACACGTTTATTCTTATTTTTTAAACAAATAATGTTTTTTTAAGGAAATTTGATATCTCCAATTTTCTTTCTATATAAAAAGGAAAAGCTGACTGATTGACTGACTGACTGATATATCAACACATAGCTCAAACTACTGCCCGGATCGGGCTGAAAATCTGGCATACATATAGCTATTATAACGTAGACATCCGCTAAGAAAGAATTTTTGAAAATTAAATCCATAAAGAGGTAAAATAGGGGTTTGAAAACGAATTCGCGGGAATAAGCTAGTATTTAATAATATAATTTTCCATTTATAATTTTGATAATAATATTTATTAAATAGTATGCTTATCCATACTAATATTATAAATGCGAAAGTGTGTCTGTCTGTCTGTCCGTCTGTCTGTCTGTCTGTCTGCTTTTCACGGCCCATCAGTTTAACCGATTTTGATCAAATTTGGTACAGAGTTAGCTTACATCCCGGGGAAGGACATAGGCTTTTTATCCCAGAAAATTAAAAAGTACCCACGGGTTTCTTAAAAAACCTAAATCCACGCGGACGAAGTCGCGGGCATCATCTAGTAGTAAAAATGTAAGAGAAAGAGCTAAAGTTTATTTTGCTATCACAAACACACTAGATACGTGACCGTAGCAATTCAGCGACGGATCGCGGTGTTTGCCAACAGATCGCTCCTTGGGGACGCGACTCGAACGGTTTCGCTCACGATGCAATAAAAATCAAAATACACTTGAAATAAAACTCAATTCTTACCTAAACATAAAGGAGAGAGACTGACTGACAAATCAACGAATAGCTCCTGGGTCTTGAAACTTAAGATTTTGCATGTAGGTTTTCTGCATAGTGTTGACAACTACGAAGAAATGATTTTGAAAATAGAACACAAACAAAACTGGAGCGAAACAGCTAGGAAACATCGAGTAAAAGTAGCTCTTCGATGCTAGAGACTGGATTAACACGGCTTGGTCATCTTGGTCCTCTATGATTAGTAACCCAAATTATTCAATTACTAGCTTATGCCCGCGACTTTGTCCGCGTGGAATTAGGTTTTAAAAATCCTGTGGGAACTCTTTGATTTTCCGGGTAGCCTATATCATCCTCCAGGTCTATCTATATATATCTATACTCATGCAAAAAATCACGTCAATCCGTTACACCGTTGCCACGTGATTGAAGGACAAACCAACAAACCAATAAACAAACACACTTTCGCATTTATAACAAGGGTACTGATTGACAATTTTATAATGTTTTTAGATTTTTTAAGTAATTACTTAACAGCCGTACAGAACCTCAAAAATAAATAAAATTCAAATATTTCATCGCACCGTAACAGATTACATTATTTGCCAACCGATCACTCCTCGGGGACGCAAACGATTTTACTCGCGATACGATTTCAGCAGATGCTTAGGGAAGGAATTTAAAAGATTTACTAAATAATTTTAAATACATTTCAAAAATTGCGTAACCGGCAGGAATCGAACCTGCATCTTCTGGGTTCGCGCCCGATGCCTTGACCAACTCGGCCCCGGTTTCCCTTACTGCCGGTGACGGACCTTGTGATACGTATGTTCTCTCAGTACTGAAGCGACTGTTTAATGCCATCTAGTAGCGACACTTTGCAGTTATCGAAACTACTTTCAAAGTAATTTCCTTGAAGTGTAAGTAAAACATTAAAAAAATTATAAAAAAAGATTTACTAAGTTTAATTTCGAGAGTTGAATTTGCAAATTCTACTTAACAAGACTGTACCAAAATACCATACTACTCAAAAAAAGGCATTACTTGATAAAAAAATGTATTCATCATCATTCATCATCGACATTATCAACCGACAAACGTCCATCGCTGGACATGGGTCTCTTGTAGGGACTTCCACACGCTACGGTCTTGTGCCGTCAGATTTTTTTTATTCTGATACAAGTTAGCCCTTGACTGCAATCACAGAATACAGCGGTTCAGAGACTTGTTTGATGTCGTCTGTCCACATAGTAGGGGGTCTTCCAACGTTACGCTTAGCGGTGCGAGGTCACCTTGAGACCATAACGTCTATCGGTGTTTCAAACTGTGTGCCCTGCCCACCGCCATGCACTTCAGCTTCGCAAACCTCTGAGCTATGTCGGTTAGCCTGGTTCTTCTAAGGATCTCCTCATTTCTGATTTGATTAGGTACGTAGAGAAACTCCAAGCATAGCTCTCTCCATCGCCCGCTGAGTGACTGAGCTTTCTTATGAGGCCCATAGTTCCCGGCTCCGCACGGGTAGCTTATTACAATTTTTGTAGGGATCTCTAATTTTTTGCCTATGTCACTCAAGAATAATGTAGCTTTCTACTGGTAAAATATTATTCAAAATCGGTTTAGTAGTTCTATTACTCCCTACAAACAAACTTACAAACTTTACCTCGTTGTAATATTAGTATGTATAGATATTTATTATAATACAAAATTTTTGGAGTACAAATATGCATACGGCATAGCTTTTAATATAAATATGCAAACATGTAATGCAACATAAAACCACATATAGATATTAAGTTAACTGTTTGCTAGCGAGTAAGTATCTGTGAACGAGTTGAAAGCAGGATTACGTCAATAAGGGTTACCACTTTCAAATGCTCCAACGCGGGACTCGAAGATATAAATACCAGAACATGCCCAAACGTAAGGTTAATATTTGAAAACAGATAAGTAGGTCTTATATTATAATACTAGATGATGCCCGTAACTTCGTCAGCGTGGATTTAGGTTTTTCAAAAATCTCGTGGGAACTCTTTAATTTTTCGGGATATGTCCTTGTAAGTCCTTCCCCGGAATGTAAGCTAACTCTGTACCGAATTTCAAAAATCAGTTAAACTGTTGGGCCGTGAAAAGCTAGCAGTCAGATACACTTTCGCATTTATAATATTAGTATGGATAATGGATATGGATATAGATAATAATTTATATGCAAAATTAAATGATAAATATAAATTGTGGCCTAATTACGCATGGTTATATCATAAACACTTTTTATCTTCGTTCATACAAGCATTATTATCTGAAAATTGTGACTATAAATTAAAAAAGAGTGACAGTGACTTATTTTTTATGACTTTCAGATTACCTAGTCCCTGTAAAAACTTGTAGCCTGATACGGTAAGAGCTAGCGCACACTACGGTAAATTTCCGTCTGATTCATGTCCCCAAAATCTGTGAACTATAGACTACATATAATTGCGCACACTGCGGAATTAATTCCGGATCGGATTTTGATAGACTTCAATTCAAAATTACGGATTTTAAAACGCACCGCAACTCACCGCACCGTGGTACGCGCTACCTCTAAATAACAGGACAGGACCCTAGACTACAGGATAACTGCAAGCCCTAGTCTATGCTAAATGTCAGCCCTGCAGGTGCGGTTGGGCGGGCGGGCCGCACCGGGCCCCGCCCCGCAGCCATTGTTTCCTCGCTAACTCGCTCCAAATTGAATAAATTAAAGCCAAATTTAATAACTCTATTAAGTTTCTGCCGACATAAACAACTCTTGACGTATGCTGGTCCGGACGTTATCAGGGGCGATTTTATTCAATTAGTTTCGGATGCTTAGCGTGGGGCTGTTGAAAGCTTTTGTACTGATTACCATCTATATACTGTTGTATCTGGTTTTATTATATTTTTCATTTTTAATGACTAGCGCAAGCAAGCAAACCACTTAGTTGTGGACCAGATAAAATCGCAAGCATCCATTTTTTACCCGACTAAACGGAAGAGCCAAAAGGAAGTATTATGATTTTAGCAATCTATTATGTATGAATGTATGTGTGTTTGTATTAACGAATGTTCAATTTTATGAATTTCGATGGAATAAGGTGTCAATAAATTCTTAATATTATTATGATCTGGTTGAGGTAGGCTACATTATACATATTGACATAATATACAAACAAAACCAATTTGAAAGATGTTACAGCCAAAAAAGTGGAGGTCACGCATTTTTTTTTGCTATCGTATCGAATGGAGAGGGGTGTCAAATGAAACAAGTAAAAATTATGTTCTCGAATACAAAGGTACAACATCAAAATATACCAAGCGACAGAAAAACAATTTTACTAAATAAGCGTTTTAAAGAGAGAGAGCCAGTGCGTGCCAGACCTTCCTTATTTTATAAAAGCTTATTTGCTTATTGTCCCCAACACTGGGAGGAACGTTTGTTTGGATGTTTTTTAGATCATGGTGGCTTTGGGAGATAACAGGTAATAAAGATGTAAAAAAGCTTACGTCAAAGTAAAAAGTCTAATTTTTCATATATTTTCTTCGGAGAATATAAATCACGTCATGCATTGTCAGACACTTTGTGACTTAGTGTCGTGGGAACCCCCGCCAGATAACCTTAAACGTTAATAATTTATTAAATTATTAGCTTGTTTATGTTGTTTGCTGTTATTGTAAACATTTAATATAAATGTTTATAATAGCAGCATTAGCAATAACCACACAAAAAAATCAAAGTATTCATATTATGCAACTGTTGAAAATTCTTATTTCTAGTCTTCTTATTAATATATAAAAAGAAAAGGTGACTGACTGACTGACTGACTGATCTATCAACGCACAGCTGAAACTACTGGACGGATCTGGCTCAAATTTGGCATGCAGATAGCTATTATGACGTAGGCATCCGCTAAGAAAAGGTTTTTGAAAATCGACTCCTAAGAGGGTAAAATAGGGGTTTGAAATTTGTGTACCTAGTCCACCCGGATGAAGTTGCGGGAATAAGCTAATCTTCAATAAAATAATATCCAACCAGGTATCAATAAATTTTATTTTAAGAATTTATATCAAAAGTACGTACCTACTATTTTTTGTTTAGTTTAATTTTGTCAGTCACGAGGGTCTCAACTGCCAATAAAAAGTTAAATATCTTAATTCTTAATACATGCAACATTAACTTTGTGTTAAATTGTAAGTATACGGGTACACTCATTAGCATATCGTTCCATGCATTCGGCGCATAAGAAAGTGCCACAGACGGATTTGACAAAAACATGCATTTGAAGGAGAATCTTGGACGGTGCTGCACATTTACATTCAATTAAATTTTTATAACAAACTCACCACAGTTGCAGATTTATGAGTGACACATGAAGAGTAGGTATTATTTACCACTAATAAAATATGATTTTCCCTAATTAAACTTACCCTATCATTTAGTATAACGTAATATATAAATATGTGCTAGATATGCTAATTTTAATTTGATATGTTTCATACTGATATTCTTTAGAATGGTTGTTGTATTCAATACAATTCAATATGTATTCTATGATGTTATTTTATCAGTATAGAATATGGTTAGTAATTTTTTAATTGGTACATACTTTAATATACAGGTGCATCCGGAGGACATCACTCTTAAGGATTTATGCACTTGAAGGAACTTGTATCGTTTTTTATAGTTTGATATAGAACACTTCCACTTGTTATATTATGATGTTTTAAATAGTGTTATTGTTTGCTCCTTGCAGCGATATCACCCTTAAGAGTGATGCGCCCCCGGCGAACGCGCCACGTGACTGCCGGCTTTGCACAACCTTTGTGTTTACATCCACCCCCAACCCCCACCCCGTTCCTCTACTTTTCCATCCCCTCGCGCTACGACTATATTTTACGGGAACGAAAACATATTTCTTTAAAGTACATCTTTTTGAATTAAAAAAATATAGGTATCCTCTGAAAAATGACAAAATGTCCTATCTCAAAATTTGCTGGTTTTAATACTCTTTCGTACTCCGCAGTGCCACAGTTCACGATATATATCTAATTTGGAACAAAATTTTCAAAAAACAAGGAGATAAGCGAGGCTTTACGTAAGTGGGTACACTGACAAGAGACGGGCTTAAGTATACAATCGCTATTTAGCTGTAGCTGGGCTGAAGGAAATGTATATTATGTTACAATATCTAAGGAAGGAAACCAGTAATTAAACAAACAAGGAATTTAATTAATTCACGTGGTTAAAGTCGCAAGCATCATCTATTTGGTACAAAGATAGCTTGCATCGTAATTAGGTACGGGCTTAAGCTACTTTTTATTCCGGAAAAAAAACCGGGCAAGAGCGAGTCAGGCTCGCGCACCGCACCGAGGGTTCCGTAGTGCAGTCGTATTTTTTAGACATTTTGCACGATAAATCAAAACTATGATTTATAAAAATAAATAAAAATCTGTTATAGGATCCATAGATGAAGCCTTTTCATATGATACCCCACTTGATATAGTTATCTCACTTCGAAAATTGAAAATACTAATTATCAATTTATGACCACAATTTAATTTTTTTTGTGTGATGTAACCACAAATTCACGATTTTCAGATTTTTCCCCTAATGCCAGCTATAAGACCCAACTACCTGCCAAATTTCATGATTCCAGGTCAACGGGAAGTACCCTGTAGGTTTCTTGACAGACCGGCAGACAAACAGACAGACAACAAAGTATTCCTATAAGGGTTTCGTTTTTCCTTTTGAGGTACGGAACCCTAAAAAGAGTTCCCACGGGTTCAAAGAAAACTAAATGCACGCCGATGAAGTCATCTAAAGATAAAACGAAAAGGTGACTGACTGACTGAATGACTGACTGACTGACTGATCTATCAACGCAAAGCTCAAACTACTTTATGAATCGGGCTGAAATTTGGCATGCAGATAGCTATTGTGACGTAGGCGTCCGCTATGAAAGGATTTTTGAAAATTCAATCCCTAGAGGTTTGAAATTTGTGTAGTCCACGCGGACGAAGTCGCGAGCATAAGCTAGTTTAGTCTAAATATATAAAAGGAAAAGCTGACTGACTGACTAACTGATCTATCAACGCAGTGCTCAAACTATAGGACTGAAATTTGGCATGCGCTAAGAAAGGATTTTTGAAAATTCAACCCGGGGGTAAAATAGGTAGGCGTTTGAAATTTGCTTAATCCACGCGGACGAAGTCACGAGCATAAGCTAGTTACTTATAAGTATTTTTTTAGAAAAGAGTAGGTACTTATAACTTTTAAATAGTTCTTTAGAACATTACTTATTAAGGTTATAGCCAGGATTCCGGTGGACTGGAAACTGAGATAAGGAGCTTTGCGCCATAAAGCTGTATACGGGGGAACAAATGGCTGGCTGGTAGAGTATAATAAGTATATTTTTGATATTATTTATAAGTACCTACTTTTATTATGCTTATGCAGTTTTTGTCGGCTGTCTATCTTTCTAATTGTACAACACGCTGAAACTAATCAACGGATTTGAATGCGATTTGGCATATTTACTTCTTAATCCCAAAAAGCTCAATTTATCGCTTTAGAAATAATTAAAAAAAACCTAACCTTAATAGGGGTTTATTTGATGTAAATGGTCTCCAAAGTAAATGAGTGACTTTTTTTAATTCAAAATTAATCATAATATTTTCTTCAAATTATGAAAAATTTACAAAAAGTTAAAATGTGTTTCATAAATTTAACAGTTTTTAGGGTTCCGTATCAGAAGAGTGCCAATGGGACCCTATTACTAAGCATCCGCTGTCCATCCGTCCATCCGTCCGTCTGTCAGTCAGCGGGCTGTACCTACTTATCTCTTGAACTGTAATAGGTAGAGACGAAAT
Organism: Maniola hyperantus; assembly: GCF_902806685.2. NCBI lineage: Eukaryota > Metazoa > Arthropoda > Insecta > Lepidoptera > Nymphalidae > Maniola > Maniola hyperantus. Next base: position 7,562,135 of record NC_048543.1, read on the forward strand.
TTTCACAGAATGTGTATTCATCTCTATATATACAATATCTGATTGATTCTCGGAATTCTATACAATATCTGATTTATAAATACCTACTTTGGCGGTAACAGATCCCTACAATGCTTTGTGCCATTAGGTATAATGTTTTTCCTTTTTTAAATAATTGTTACCTTTTTCCCTGTTCGATGGAACGATAACATGCAGCGCGCATCACTAATGGATTTATGCCATAAAAAACACGCAACTTAAATATTAAAAATGTTTTAGTTTAATATCCAACACAAGTCCACGATTTATAACAAATAGGTAGTTCTTACAAAATCACTGTAAAAAAACCTTTAGAAAGATTTCATACTTAATAGGTAAACTTTCTATGTCTATCAAAGCACAGACAGCGATTCAAAGTAGGTATGCATTGTGTAGTTTTTAGATAGTGTTTACTGTCCTGATATTATATTCACTGTAGGTATCTTCCTCAATAGCTCAACCGGTATAGGAGTGGACTGAAAACCGAAAGGTCGACGGTTCAAACCCCGCCCGTTGCACTATTGTCGTACCTGATCCTAGCACAAGCCTGACGCTTAATTGGAGAGGAAAGGGGAATATTTGTCATTTAACATGGCTAATATTCTTTTTTAAAAAAAAAAAACTTCATCACCATCATGATCAACCCATCGCTGGCTCACTACTGAGGACGGATCTCCTCTCAGAATGAGAATGGTTTGGTAATAGTCTACCACGCAGGCTAAATCCGGGTTGGCAGACTTCACACCTTTGAGAAAATTATGGAAAACTCTCGGACATGCAGGTTTCCTCAAGATGTTTTCTTCACCGTAAAAGTATTGCTTAAAACGCACATAGGTATCTCCAAAAAGTTAGAGATGCGTGCCCGGGATCTAACCCTGGACCTCCCGACTAGAAGTCGACTTCTTAACCACTTAGACATTAAATCAATAGAAATATAAATATAATTTTGTTTGATTGAATATTGTTTATTTGTTGTTCCCTGTTAACGAGGCAATCAGAGCTGATATTTGCGACTCTTCAAACGTACCAATTAGAGCAGCTTAGAGTTTATAAGAAGCTTTAGTAGTCGTGGGTTGGAAACGACGGAATTACTACCTACAATATTGATTAGATAGGTAATATTCATCGTTTTTTATAAAACAAGCTTATCCCCGCGACTTCGTCTGCGTAGACTAATCAAATTTCAAACCCCTATTTTCTCCTTAGGGGTTGAGTTTCTAAAAGTCTTTTCTTAACGGATGCCTACGTCATAATAGCTATCTGCATGCTAAATTTCAGCCCGATCAATCCAGTAGTTTGAGCTGTGCGTTGACACATCAGTCAGTCAGTCAGTCACCTTTTCCTTTTATATCTATTTAGATTTATTTTATATTAGATAACAGAAAATAATAATACTAAGCATATTCGTACCTACTTCAAAATAATTCTTCATTATCTTTCTTATCAATCTCCCAATTAGAAACCATAGAAACCCAAGTCCTTTTGAGATGACATAATTTGGGGTATTTTATACCCCGTGATAGACAGACAGACACACTCAAAGTAAAACAGCCCGCGGACACATTAATATGAGCTAGCATTCATCACCATGGTATTGAGAACGAATGAATAACCGAAAATAATCTCTGCGGGGCTCTACGGAAAAATTGTAGAGAATGATAGTGTTGGGTTCGACCCGATTACGAAAAGAGCTCGAAGAGGTACCTCTTTTTTGTGAGTCTTTCCCTACAATGTCGTTTTAAGTCTTAATTAATTAAGTCTGTAATAATACTTTCTAGACTGTTTGAAAGTGATTGGAAAAGCTGCGTTTTGATTTGATTTATGCATCTTTTTTATATGTTATCTTATCACCACTTTTAGGCTAGCCATTACCTTATCTTCAAATTCATGTGCCAATTTGGCGCCCCTGTACTGTATGACGGCAGCATAGACACCGAGTAATTATTGGTTTAATAAATCTGCCAATATCCAGACCTCTCCCGCTTCCATCTTAGTTTGGAATCTGCCTATGGTTGAATAAAATACTTATAGTTATATACATAGAAGTAAAAGCTGACTCACTGACTGACTGACTCACCAACGCACAGCTCGAACTACTGGATGGATCGGGCTGAAGTTCGGCATGCCCCCCGAATGGTGTAGCTATTATTACGTAAACTTCCGCTAAAAAAGAATTTTTTTTAAATTCAACCCCCAAGGGGGTAAAATAGGGGTTTGAAATTTGTGTAGTCCACCCGGACGAAGTCGTGGGAATACGGTAGGGTTAAATTTGTATAACTCTTTAAAAAAAATAGATGTAATAGATTACATCTCTCGTATGTTCTGCTCAACACTAGAGCAGGGGTCTGAACAACGGCCTCGTTACGCCACTTCCGACGGAAGTCGCCTCGTGATGCATTGTCGTCGCCTCGGAGGGTGGACACTGATGTTTTCATTTTCATCGCAAACATTAATATATTCATTCGGCTATATTTTTTGTGTCCCGTATTTGTAGAGGCTCATTTCCTGTATTGGACTAACAAAGTAGCTAGGAAAAATATGTATCCTAACAAATATAGTCTCTACTCCCATACAGGAGTAGAGACTATCTCTCTACTTATTACATAATTATTATTATCTGTATTTCGATATAACTGTGCGTTTTGAAGCTTACCTTATGTGGTACTTGCACGTCATCATTCATCATCATTATCCAAAGCTCTTCTCATTCTGAGAGGAAACCCGCTCTCACTCAGCGCGGCGAAGAGTTCATAATATAATGACTATCATCATCATCGTGATCAACCCATATCCAGCTCACTACAGAGCACGGGTCTCCTCTCAGTACGAGAAGGATTTAGCCATAGTCCACCACGCTGGCGAAGTGCGGATTAGCAGACTTCACACACCTTTGACAACATTATGGAGAACTCTTAGGCATGTATAATGCTTCACACGTTTTCAAAACTTAAACACTAGCTTTTCAAATTGTCCGTCTGTATGACCAGTTTTTGGCATTTTTGGCAATAATTTTATTCGCAACTAGCTTATTCCCGCGACTTCGTCCGCGTGCACTACACAAAATCTCATACCCCTATTTCACCCCCTTAGGGGTTGAATTTTCAAAAATCCTTTCTTAGCGGATCCCTACGTCATATAATAACCATCTGCATGCCAAATTTCAGCCCGATCCGTCCAGTAATTTGACCTGTGCGTTGATAGATCAGTCAGTCAGTCAATCAGTCAGTCAGTCGGTCACCTTTTCCTTTTATATATTTAGATATCTTCCACCTATTAGGTTCCGGCAGAATCGCATACCACTTCGTTTTTGGGGCTCAGTATCTCAAAAGGAAAAATGAATTGGGATTGGTTCAAATTCCGTGGCGTCACCCGATTCAGGGTCCTGGCTGAATAAATGAACGAGCTGGAGAGCCAGTTCCCCTCTTCCCTTCCCATCCCCCCGAATGGTGTAATACCTACGGCCATTGGTCCGATTGGGTCCATTAACCTGGAGACCACCGTTGCCGCGTCATTCGTAAAATATTTGAAAAATCAGCATTGCATTGGCGGTTCCTCTGGTGCTGCTAATGCTCATGGGAAGCGGTTATCACTTAACATCAGCTGACCGACCCGCCTGCTCGTTTGCTCGCAATTTTATTACAAAAAAAAGGAACCCTTATAGGATCACTTCGTTGGCTGTCTGTCGTGTCTGCTTATTCGGATGAATCAAAACCTACAGGGTACTTCCCGATGACCTCGAATCATGAAAGGCATTTAATAGGCCCTTTATTATATTAGGTATGTACTATAAAATAGACTACATATTCGTTAAATAATGGATTAAATATTTTTCATATTTTTATAAAATAGAAAATACATATATACCTAAGTCCGACTGCCTCCCACTCTCAACGCTAGGTGCCATTGCGATCCCGGACCAGTAGGCATAGTCGACTCTAATCGTTAACAATTAGAGTCAAATTTAGGGGTAAGCCGTCCAAATAATAATTAGAGGAAATAATTACAGATCTCAGAGGCTCTCCTAGCTGTCAGGGTATGGGAAAGTAATAATGTGGATGCAAGCAAGGTGTCTTTTCGGTCCGAGCCCCCCGGGAAATCACGGTAAGCCGCGGCGTTGTCAGCAACGCATCGCGTCGGCTAAATCTGTCGATCGAACTAGGGTTGAGAAAACTTTCATAATTCATAACAAAATATACGATAAAATATAAGCTTATGCCCGCCACTTCGTCCGCGTGGAGTACACAAATTTCAAACCCCTGTTTTACCCCCATAGGGGTTGAATTTTCAATAATAATTTCTTAGCGGATGCATTAATATAATATATAGCTGTTCGTGCTGATTCACTGATTGACTGACTGACTCACTCATTGATCACCTCTCCTGAACATTTTTGTATGAAAAAAAATTTTTAGACTGATGGTTTCGTATAGAAGACAAAAATTCATTCGGAGGAAAAATAAGGAGAGAGCTGATGATTGAGGATTTCGGAGACGGGTGAAGAGCACGCTTAAGGTATTGAAGATAGGTGAGAGGTGCGCGAGCAAATGTCATTCGAAACGTCATCCAATTGCCAATGAGCTGAAAAAAAATTCAAAATGGCGAAAAAAGATGGCTGCCATACAAACTTCGTCGGTGTCTATCTCGGAGAGTATAAAAGATAGAAGAGCACTTTTTTCGCAAAAGATGATCAGGATCCAAAGGTCTACTCGATGAATAGAAAAAAAATTCAAGATGGCGGAATTTATTTTTCCATAGAAAATGTATGGCAAATAAAGTGCACATTTTGAAAAACCACCGCTGCATGCTCGCGGACCACTTCAGTGGTCCGCGCACCCAAGCACCCTACTAGTTATATTATGTAGAAGAAGAAGGTTGTTGGAAATCCCGTGTTCGATATCACCAAGGTAATTTTTTCAGGAATTCATAATTTCTAAATTGACTAATACTAGCTGGTCTGGTAGAAGATTTCACCAAGTAGGTATGAGAGACATTTAGACATTGGTAGATACTACAATTACTAGATAGTATACCTATACATAGTAAATATTAATTTCTTCTACTTTAACTTAAACATATTACTTACTAATAATAGAAGTATTTAAATATCTAACACGTAACTTACCCACTATACTGTTTAAGATAAAAATAAAACTTCTCTTGAGATATCCATATCCATTAATTTGCAGTCAGTAGGGACTGCCAACAGAAGTGAAACTTAAAGAGTATGAAAAGTCTAGGAGCTGTTAGAAGGTATTCCGACTACCGAAGGCATACTTGGCGCTTCCATTAAAAATTTAACTTTAATAAGTTTCGATAGGGATTTTTTTAAAAGCTAATAAAATTAGCATGTTTGTGAAGCAAATTAGCATGTGTGTGCATCTTGAAGTTTTTACCCCCATTCCAAAATCGCCCAACACGCCTAAAGAAGTTTTCATATCAATAAAAATAATAAGGTAATGGATGGAATTTCTAAAAATCCTGAAATATCCCTATTTCTTCGTTTTTATTTTAAAATCCTGAGTTTGATTTTACATACTTATACAGATTATGCGTACTAAATGTGTTTATGTGCATGTCACATCACTAAAGCTGCCTAAACCGCGCTTGAATCCTGAGATCGCCGTGAATGGGCTCTGATGAATCATGCCCGTTCACGTGGAACGATGTACAACGCATTACAGCCCCGATAAGCGGCTAAAAAGGGTTCTAAATGTGGTAGGTACAAGTTTATCCGTCATACAATAGTCTTAGTATTAAATAAATATTTACATTAATATTAATTAAATATTTGAATTTTTCAAAACCTACGTACGTCCTAGAAAGAACCTACGCTCCAAATTTCAAGTTTGTAAGCTTTGTAGTTCCTGAGATTTGTGATTACTGATTAGTCAGTCAGTCAGTCAGTCAATCAGTGAGTAGTATTTCGCTTTTATATAATCTATGTTTCGATAGTTTTGTGAAGAGGACTATTTTGTTTTTAGTCAAGTAGGCTTCCTCCTATTTGATTTTCAGTGATAAAATATATTAATAGTTAGCCCGTCCCATCATCTCATTTGTCACTCTCCAGGCCTTTAAATGACCTGGAGAACGCAAAAAATCACGTCTGCGACGTGATTGAAGGACTGGCCAATAAACTAACTACAAACACACTTCTTCATTCATATAAGGGTAGGTTTATACCATAAGTAGTTTTTATAATGATTACCAATTCGAGGTAAATTGCCAAAATTTACATGTAAGCACCGGCCATAAGCCCTAAAATGTTCACAGAAAAACAAAAATCACTTTTATCTCATCACCCAAAACAAAATAAAGAGCGAAGTATTCAATATGTCACCGTCATGGATTCTGCGTTGATAACGACTCAGTTCTAATAACCAAAATGACAATTATGAGTGAGGTTCGGACGGCAGACTCATAAGTCTTCATTACCCAGCTAAAAGTTGCTGTCTACGGAAAACTTTGAGGAGTCGATACTCAACAAGCTTTGGGATTATTATCCACCCTCTTACTTCTTGATGTATTTAGAGTTGATTTAACGTTTTTTCGAACTCGTGAAATGAAACTTATTAAAAACGTCGGCAAAGTTTTTAGGTAGGTGCTACCAAGGTACTTAGTTTTACTTAAGTAGTTCATAAATATATACTTATGTAAAAATTCATGTATTATCATACTGACCTACTTTCAATTTTACTGTTACAATTTTGTTATATGATTACCGTGATTATTGATTATCGTGAAAACCCCCTGCCAGACACCCAAGACATATTAAAGTATAAGGGTGTCTAATAAATTTTAAAAATATTAATTTAACTACTAATGGAAATATGAATACTGATTTGTATGAATATTAGCATAGATTGCGTAAAATAATAAATAACAGAACCTTTTATTCAATACGTACGATTTCACGCATTTAATATACCCGCTTCTATTTGCACAGCGTTCCATTAAAATCCCGGGCAAATTGCAATAAATCCGACACAAAGCTGTTTGAAGCACGCATCAGCAATCACGGTCCATCATTATCATATCGGGCGATAGAAATACGGAAGCAGGGATTGCCGGGAGGCGCAACGATATTACTGTTTGCCTTCAACAAATATTTGGTGGACGGCCCGCCCCGGTACTTACTGGAGTTATATCAATATTGAAATAATTTCAAACTTTGATTAATTTGCAGAGATTATTGTTTAAACTGATGTCGTCGTTAAACTGGATTAATGTTAAAAAATGTTTCGGTAGGTACCTATCAGTTCATTCATTTTAGATACCTAAGTAGTTCCTTGAGTTATGCACAAAATTGGAAAGAAGGATCCTTGGTGCGACTTCATCTATCTGTTCGTCCTTCTTATTTCAATAACTAGGTAGGTATAGTACCTAATGTGGCCAACTTAAAAGAAATAAGTACCTAGTATAAAAAAATACTTGCCCAACGTTATCGCAAATACAAGAATTATTTCAAAACTTTATAGTTTTTGATCTAGGGGAAAAATATCTAAAAACCGGTCAAGTACAAGTCAAATTCGCACACTAAGGGTTCCGTACCGTCGTCGTACAAAATATACCAACACTTTTATGTAGAACACTGCAAGTTAATGACAGACTGCGCCATCTATTTATGTAATTTAGTAAATTATTTTTTTATGAACATATTTCAATTTTTTTATGTACCTACCTGTCAAATTCATAGGTCAAATTTCATGATTCTAGGTTCACTCGGCCGAGACAGTGCTGTGGTGGCCGTTTACGTATTTAGAAATTGCGCTGAGCACTGAGTAAGTGTTTATGCCAACCGAGTACTCGGCCGAGGACACTGACTCGCCACTGTACTCGTTAGGTGTAATCGTACCATAAACTATGGCTATTAACCGGTTAGGGCGTGAATGTTTTATGTCCCCGGTGCATGGTGTCAGCTCAATCCCGAGGGAAGGTACCTATATTATTACTAAACTCTTAATTATGGGGAAGAGACGAAAGGACTGCGTTTTAATTAATTTTACACAACAATTCTCAAGCAGAAACCAGATAAAGTTAAAAATTAGGATTTCTCATTTCTGTAAGATAATATGACCAAGAAAGAACACGTTATACTTAGGTAACTATATATTATTTTTCTTCACTTCTATATTATTTTTTTCATAAATAAAATGCTACCGCTATTTTTGGAATCTATACAATATTTAATTTTGTACAAAACTTTGTTCATGTAGGTACCTACTTGTTAAAGTTTATTTGAATAAAAAATATATGTATTCTGTTCTATCAACGCGACGCTAGAATTTTTGGAAATTATTTTTAAGGGAATCGAAAAGCGACAGAAATAATATTATAACATAATATTTAGACGTATATATACGTACATAAACTGCTAAACTCAATCATAAGTTCATAGCCCCAGCAAATTCGAGTAACAAGATAAAATAAACTGGATCTGAATACAAAATCAAAATAAGAACCTAAGTAGATGTGTCTCAATAACAAACGGTAGAAACTGTAACCAACTCACTTAAGATTTCTTTAGCGTGAACAAAGTGGCCCGGAAAAGGGAATATTCTTTTAAGAATTTAAATAAATTTCACTATAGGGAGGGCCGCGTCCCGTTACAAAAAGGAAAACGGCAGCTAATAAAAATGCCGGAATAAAAACGAGCAATTTTAAAGCAGTGTCAAATGGACATAAAATCCCTGTTTAAAATAGGGATCCTATTTTCACTTCCTCGTAACAAATATGACGATAAAGAGTGTTGGAGGGAATCTAAAATACTTATAAGATTATAAAGAATTCTTTCAGAAGTAGGTTGCTTAACAGATTAAGGCTACCTTTACCTAACACCTACTTATCAATTTCTTTGCACATTTCACAACTTATTTTTCTAGATCCTTCTTAAAATTGGAAAATAAGTCATAAGTAAAAAAATAAAAACACTTCTTAAAGTCTATAATTATCCAGTTTTTAATTAGATACAGTAGGTAGGTACACGTATTATTTCTTGCATGCCAGAAGATGCTATTTTTTATCCCAGAACTTAATACGATGTGTCTATTAATAATACCTAGATGAGAAGTAAGTAGATAGGTATATAGGTACCTACCTAAGTAGGTATATAGGCACAACAGTAGTAGGTACAGTCTACAAGTTTTATACGGTACGGTACCTAGGTATCTTAATTTAGCAAAAGATGACTTTCTTAGTTCTAATAACAAGCCGTCCACGCTGTGCGTCCACTATTACGCGGGTCTCCTAAAATGGTAGGTAAATAGTGCCTGCCGTGTCACAAGGAAGCGGCGATTCGTCACGGGGTCACAGAACCATTAATTTCTATAGAAAAAGTACACTGGACGCTTTTATAGCACTTTCGATAACATCAAAACTACATTAGAGAGTTATTTTTCAAAGGACCAACGTAGAATTTGAAATATTATAGGTAGGTATGTTCCAAGTAGCCTGTAAGTACCTGCTAAATAAGTATTTAGGGTGTCCGGGGTTCGATCCCGGGCACGAACCTCTAACTTGAGCCTCAATAGCTCAACCGTTAAAGGAGTGAACTGAAAACCGAAAGGTCGACGGTTCAAACCCCGCCCGTTGCACTATTGTCGTACCTACTCCTAGCACAAGCCTGACGCTTAGTTGGAGAGGAAAGGGGAATATTAGTCATTTAACATGGCTAATATTCTTTAAAAAAAAAAAAAACTTTTCGGAGTTATTTATGTGCATTACCTGTCACTTGCTTTAACGGTGAAGGGAGACATCGCGAGGAAACCTGCGTGCCTGAGAGTTCTACATAATGTTCTCAAAGGGGTGTGTGAGTTTGCCAATCTGCATTTTGTCAGCGTGGTAGACTATGGCCAAACCATTCTCATTCTGAGCACGTATGACATAATATGACAGCAATAATAGTTGATGAACTAAAACGTAGATAGAGTAATAAAAGTAGATACAGGAACGTTTGCTTTCTCATTCACACTAAAAAGAGAGCACAGATAAAGTTACTAATGTGATAAACAGAGACGCAGCTAACCTATTTTTTGTCCCTTATCGTGTAACTGGTTTTTTCCAAGAATACATACATACATACAAGGCATGCAACTTTAGTTGCGAAACAAACGTTGAGAATTCGTGGCGTAATTGTATTTCTCATGAATTATTTACTTGTTTTCACATAAAAAACGTTTAATACAAATATTGTTGATCGGTTAACACAAATATTGACTACTAAACAATGGTAATAGTTGTCGTGTTATTCATCGTTACGTCGTGCTTTCGCTATCTCATACGCGGTTACACAGTACTTAAATCTATTATCTACCTATTATTCTATCTACGTGTTTGAGCCTTTGTTCTCTAACAGCGGTCCCCTGTCAATGTTATTCAAGTGCCAAGAGAGCCTTGTCGCACTGTAGATGTAGAGGCTGCGCGATTGCGGAAGAATAACAGCTACAATGACACAATCGCAATGACCTCTGATTTGATTGACGCTCGTTCACTATTAGCTAGGTACCTACAATGTATTGTTGCAACAATAAATCGACCTGCTTCTATGCTGTATACAGCTGTACATAGTTATTTGCTCTAGGCACTTGAATGACATTAACAGGGGAGTGCTGCTGGAGCCCATTTCCTGCCCATGTCTCTCCTTCACAGAGTACTTTCTCTCCTTGGTCTATCGTTTTTGTATATCTGTGTTTCAGCTTGACATGAGCCTGAGGTTTGAGCATAGTCACCACAGAACACTAAATGCTAATTACTCATTACCACAGATCTCATTACTCATAGACACAGATAGCATAGAGGTGAGGATTAAGCTACGGTTGAAAGATTCCAGTGTTTCCACTTTAGGGATTCTATTCGCATTATTTAAGGCGATTTGACTGTTTTTGTGTGAATCGGGATTTGGGGTAATTTGGGGTAAAATAGTACTGAAGGCGGAAAATCTTTTTCCTATGTGATCCAATGTTGTATTTTTTAGATTAATCAAATGGAATAGGCACAAATATATGGGCAGAATTTAAAAATCATTCTACATCACAGCCTTCATTTATTCCTGACTTAAAGGTAGGTATATAATTCAAAATGGAAGAAAATAATAATCTAGCAGCTTCTTCATCACAAGACTTACCTTACGATTTATTGTGTTGAAGTGATGAAGTTATATTTTTTCTATGATAATAATATTATAATTCATGCAACATTTTACCTTAAATCAATTTGAAGTGTCTATGTTTATGTATTTGAAGGCAAAACTGACTGCCTTCATAAAGATGATGATGATGACTATTAAACGGATAAGTCAGGATTACAACATTTTAGATTTAACCGAGCCTTCGTGAGCGCACTAAATCAACCTTCATTTATGAGTCATAACAACAACGTCTCCAACGACTAGCCAACCCTAACTGAGCCACCTAAGTCCGGCTCCTCCATCCCCATACGGGTCCTAGACCAACCAGCTAACTTAGCACACCGCACCCAATACTATAACCTCAACCAACTGAAACCACATATTAAGGTTACAACAACAATAATAAAACCTACAGTATGCCACACAGTGTCTAGTACCTACTGAGTAGTGCCCTCCGCAAGAGCTACACCACAGATTAATAGGGATACTATACACGAATTACTACGCACAGCACAGCATGTCCGATTTTACAATCTCACAATGACGGTGACGTGATATTCAATGAGCAAACTATTTACAACTAATAGACGGCGCTGAAGACATACCTATTAATTTTTTACATGAATATATAGTTTACCTACTAAATTGTTATTTAAAAAAGTAAAACACAATAACCATGTTCGTTTGCTTTTCTTGTGTGCATATGCGCAATTTGTGCAGGCACAGTTGAGTAAATTTAAAGGAAAGTCACTTTTCAGAGATAAGGACGCACGCGCAAAACTAATTTTACTAATAATTATAGGTAAGGTATTTTACATCAAGCGAGAAAAAATTTAAAATTTTATAAACAAGATAGTATTAGCAATAAGCAATCGAAAAATACTAATAACAGTTTATAAAACTTATATTATTATGGTGAATTTTATAATTAATTCTAAAAATTTCACTTTTTCAATCTGTTCTACAAATTTGCAAAACTTCAGAATACCTGTCCGAAACGCATGATACCGTAGCTGTCAAGTTAATTCTGACTGTGACGTCACATGGATTGAAATTGTAATGTATTCGACTAAGAAAACACCGTTACTAATTACCAATCCGTGTGACGTCATGACAGTTCATGACCTAAAAAGATGACGGGTAGCGTTTTCGCGGTGCAGGATTTGCAAAATTTAAATACATTTTTATTGCATTTATCGATCGAATAATTTTTTTTGAATTTTTTTTGTAGTTTACTATCATTTTAAGTTCAAATTAAGACACTTTTTTTAAAAAAAGGGTAAAATAGCCTTATGCACATTTACAAATCCTGTACATAAAAAGCAAATGAACATGGCTAATAGACGTGTTCGTTTGTAAAATTTGTGTGCGCATGTGCGCAATTCATGCATGCGCCATGCATGCGCCAATTTCAAACTTGAAGCAAAGTCATTAATTGTCAAGTCACTTGTCAGAGATAAAGGACGCTCGCACAAAACCAAAACCAATTTTACTAGTTGCAAGTTGCAACAAACACGGCCGACAGTGTAAAACAAAGTTGTAAAAAAAACCTCAATGCTTATTGTACAATCGTCTAACAAAATATTTATTTTATGGATTTATTAAATTTCTTGTGTTGAATGCAACATGCAACATGTAACATGCATTCAACAGGCGCTTAAATTATCATTTTTAAATTTTTTTTGCAGGCCATTGATCTTTTACAATTTTTGTGCCATTTATTTCCATTGAGCTTCCGTTTAACACGTTTACAATGTTACCCGTGACTAAGAAATCAGGGTAAAACAAAAATGGTAAGGGGAAACACTGACAGATTCATGTTTGTTTGTTAACAATTTTTTTTTTCTCTTCTCTTTCCACGAACGATCGTCAAACTTAGCAGTTCAGCAGTTGGCAAAGTTGGTAAGTAAATTTAATTGTTTAGTTAATATTTAAACAGCAATTTTATTACAAATATTAATATTAATGCTTGCGAATTATTTATAGGATTATTTTGTTGTTTCAGCCTTCTTCAAATGTAATAACTTGCGTTTGTTGTAAAAGTAACGTGCACCTCGTCGGCCATTTTAAAATAACAAACCTACTAGATCAAAATTAAATCTCTCTTGCAAACGATCTCATAACTTTTATGCCGAAATTAATGATTTGATTATACTTGTTGTAACTGTAGGTAAATAATTAACTTAGTTGTTTGCGTTTCAAAATATACGACCGCCATATTTGTATTGGTTGAAACATGGGCTTTTCTTACTATTCTATTTAGTGCTGCAATGCTCAGTAAAATATACTGACTCACCTAAATCTAGTGCTGAAAATTTACTGTTGCTGTAAAGACAATTTCGGTTTGGTTGAGTTTTAAAAAATCAAAATATACCATCGCCATATTATAGTTGAAACGGGTTAAACTTTTCTTGCAAGATGGTTTTGCAGTTCCCTCTAATGCTTTAACTGTAAATCATATACCTTATCAAGCGAAAATTTATTGTTTGCTGGTTTGCTGTTTGTATGGGGTACCTACCTAGCGAGCGAAATAAGCACTTCTATCGAAAAAAAACCGTTGACTTGGACCTACGTAGTATGTATTTATCGATTTATTGACCTAGTAATATGAAGGGTTAGGGTCTGGTCAGATTCAAACTTTCGCTAGCTAGAGGTAAGAGCACAAACCTACACAGACGCATCGCCACCTCTCGCCCAGCAGTCGTCTTACGTTAAACTTTTGTATCTTCGTTGAACCACTTGGTATTATGTAAATATGATTAAAATGTAAACAAAAACAGTTTACTGAAATGCTATTTATATAATCAAATTTTGTTTGTGACTTAGTGAGAAAAAATGTCTGATCGTGGAAGAGGTCGGTCACGTGGACGTGCAGGAAGAGGAGAAGGCACTGCACAACCACCAAGACGTCCGGGGGAACAGGGGCCTTCTCAGCCCCAGCAGCAACAAGCTGGTCCGTCAGGACCACGACCCCAGCCTCCATCAGCATGGGGTCCGCCGTCCAGTGCTCCTCCTGTAAGAGCAACCGTACCGACAGCACTTGGTCGAGCGTCTCACAGAACGACTGCCATTCCGAGCCACCCCGGAGATGTGGAACCTGTACAAGAACAAATTAAAACGATGGCTATTGGTATGTCAATTACTTTTCATACAAGGTTCCAATTGTCTTGAAAAAGCTTCTTATGAGTTTGACTTCTTCAGATATTGTCACTAGCTTATGCCCGCGACTTCGTCCATGTGGACTAAACAAATTTTAAACTTATAATTGGTAAATTATGGGGTTGGTGCCAATGAGGTGCCATTGTAGTCTCATAAAAATATGAAGTCTAGACTAGACGATTCGCGCAGCTAAAGCTAATTGACACCGGCATCAAAAAGTATTATTATGGAATTATATTAACTCTTGTATACATAATATATTCGGTAATAAATTAAATTATTTTTTAATTTTTAGTGTTTGTGTATTGAAGTCTTTTTATTTTTTTTGTAAAAAAAATTTTTTACATTTATTATTTGGAATGATGTAACATAGTTCTGAATTAATTGAAATACAGTAAATAAGTAATAACATTCAAAATACCTTTAAAATCAACAATATTTTAAAAAAGGAGAGTAGTCAGTCAAAAACTAAATACCTATTAAAAATTAATAGGATAAAAGATCCACAAAAAAAAGAAACGGATACGGATCTCTTTGCTCCCGCGGATATCTGCGGATACGGATACCCGGAACATCACTAGTCATAATAAACAACAGTAACATATCCCTTGATGTCCCATGCAGGTCCTTCGCCAGCTGCAGGTGACGCCGGGGCGGTGGTTGGACGCGGAGCCCGCCGTGGAGGAGGAAGGGTACTGCCAGAACAAACTATGATTATGCGTACAAGACCTGCCACTGTGACTTCTAAAAAAGGTGAGTTGAATGACTTATGTATTCGACCCATATTTATGTTCACAATTGGGTATTTGTCTACTTTTGAATTTGATAAATATTATTACTTTTGTGTGTTGTGTTTTGTCATGTTTGCTTATTTCATATTATTTCTAAAGACTTCTGACCTTCGCTAAGTGCGGTCACCACAACATGTCTTCTTCTTCCCTCCTATCCTTTACAGGGAAATTATAATTAGTTTAAGCTACAAAATATTCATAATTCGAGCTGATTTTGACCACATGGGATTCTGATTTCTGAAGCCCCATAGTTTTTAGGGTTCTGTACCTCAAGGAAAAAAAGGAACCCTTATAGGATAACTTCAGTTAAGATGTTCAAGTTAGGACAAGATTTTATGAACAAATGTTGTTATAATTCTATTTTTAAGCATTTTGTAACAGTAGTCAGTTAGGTGGACGCCAACAGGGGGCTGTCTGGTATTAGGATCCACAACCCTATATAAGGTAGTAAAAAATGTATATTATTCTTCTAGGTTCTTTTGGAGTACCCCTCAACTTGAGTGCCAACTACTTCACAGTAAAGACAACACCCCAGTGGTCACTCTACCAGTACCACGTGGATATTACGCCTGAGGAGGACCGCACTTTTATTCGTAAAGCTCTAATGCGAGTACACCAAAAAACATTTGGCGGGTAAGCAGTCGATAACTATACTAAATCATTTATCATTTTGTTCTTAATTACACACAGTATGACTCAAAAGAGAATATTGTATTAAATTATTATTTCCATTTCAGCTATCTATTTGATGGTACTGTGCTGTACACAGTCAAAAAACTGCATCCAGATCCACTGGAATTATACTCTGACCGCAAAAATGACGGAGAACGAATGCGTATAATGATAAAGGTTTGTTTATCATTATCAGTATATTGTGTATCTATTTATAACTAACTGATTACCGCAAGCAATTTCGTCTGCGTGAAAGGTTTTTTAAGGATCTCATTGGAATTTTGCAATTTCCTTTAGTTTGGTCATACATTATATTTTTTTTTAAAGATACATTACATAACAGGTCGAAATGGCAACCGAGGTATGAGGCGGGGGACTCCCCGCACACCCCTGCTGTCCCACCCTGTGTTAGTGCGTGGTTTGTATAGGTTTGCGTGGCTTCCACATCCCGATTGCCATCTCGATCTGTCGCGTACTATACATGCATATCAATATAATAATTAAATTCCCAAGTATTGGCCTTACCTTTCCAAGTTTCTAAGTCATCGTTTTGTCTAAATAAAGAGTTCCTTTCACATAAAATTATTGTTAAAAATATACGGGAAAAGAGATCTTATTAACTCTAAATTTTGTTTCAGCTCACATGTCAAGTTAGTCCTGGTGATTACCATTATCTTCAAGTATTCAACATTCTGATCAGAAAATGCTTCAGCCTGCTTAATTTGACCCTGATGGGTAGGGACTTTTTTGACTCCAATGCAAAGGTATTTATTATTTATATTATATCAATAATAGGTACATACATATTTAATTACAGTCAACAAATTATGCTATCAAATATAAATTTATAATCTAACATTGTACCCATATTTCAGATTGATATTCCAGAGTATAAACTGCAAATATGGCCTGGATACAAGGCCACCATCAATCAGTACGAAGACAGGTTGTTGATGGTGACTGAAATTGCCCACAAAGTAAGTATTTTGATTAACAATTAAACATACGAGAAATGAGAAACATATTATGTTTCTCAGCATTACCTCGAATTATAAATTATTTATTTGATATTGATTTCGTACCTCTATTGTACATTGATGAAGTTCTGTCTCTTTGTACATTGATACTGATGACTATGTCAAAAACCTTTCCACAAGCCCTGATAGCAACGACAGAGTTTCTTTGCAATCAGATGAATGATATAGGAATGCATACAGGACAAAATTTTTGTTATAAATAGAATAGCTGTAGTCCGCGACTTCGTCCGCGTGGAATTAGGTTTTTTAAAAATCCTGTGGAAACTGTTTGATTTTCCGGGATTAAAAATAGCCTATCTCACTCTCGAGGTCTTTATCTATATTCTATACCCATGCAAAAAATCACGTCAATCCGTTGCGACGGTATTGAAGGACAAATCAACAAACAAACAAACACTTTCGCATTTATAATATTATAAATATGTAGATGGAAATGGCTGTGCTGCAATAGTAAATTGTTTCAGGTGTTACGGCTGGATACGGTGTTGCAAATGCTGCGTGAGTATAGCAACTCAAAAGGAGGTGATTACAAAAGGATTTTCACAGAAGATATTGCTTCCAAAATTGTGATGACAGACTATAATAAAAAGACTTATAGAATTGACGACATTTCTTGGAAAGATAGTCCTTTATCCACTTTCAAAATGAGAGAAGAAACTGTTACTTACATGGACTATTATAAGAAAGTAAGATAATAATATTCAGTACATTTAGTATATTTATAGCTAAGAGATATACAGTACGCGGCCGAAAGTAATGTACATCGACCTTTAGAAGGAGATAACAGATTCGTAGAGCACTGTCTCGGTCGTTGAGACCGACAAAACGAATGTCTTTCTAAATGCCGATGTGCATTACTTTCGCCCGTGTACTGTACTTGGGTTAGACTGTCTTGACAGCTGCCTTATAAATTTTAATTTATTTTTCCATGAAAACCAACTGCTTTTTGTACCACCACAATCTTTTTATTTATTTATTTTAATTCTAACATTAATATTTTTTTTAGAAATATAACATCCAAATCACGGATACTAAACAACCTCTACTGATTTCTCGCTCAAAACCTCGTGACATCCGTGCTGGCATGCCCGAGCTGGTGTACCTAGTGCCGGAGCTGTGTCGTCAGACAGGTCTTTCAGATAACATGAGAGCCGATTTCCAACTAATGCGCAGCTTGGACGTCCATACTAAGATCGGGCCCAGCATCCGAATTCAAAAACTGCAAAATTTTAACCGGAGATTAACGCAAACAAAAGAAGTAGTAGAAGTAAGTTTACTCTCAATTCTCAAACCATCTCTAGTCTTTGCTTTCAGCTCATGCAGTTTGTATGTCCATATTAAGATCGGGCCCAGTATTCGTATAAAGAACTGAACTTCAATCAGAGACTTACACGAACAAAGTAAGTAGTAGTGGTAAGTTTACTCTCAAGTCTTGACTGACTACCTTTCAGCTCATGCAGAGTTTGGATGTCCATATTAAGATCAGGCCCAGTATTTGTATAAAGAACTGAACTTCAATCAAAGACTTACACGAACAAAGTAAGTAGTAGTGGTAAGTTTACTCTCAAGTCTTGACTGACTACCTTTCAGCAGTTTGGATGTCCAAGAAGGCAGACATGTGGCATTGTCAATGGTTTCATACATTTGGTATGGTTAGAGAGAGACGCCACTCCACTATAATGTCTCTAATCATACTCCTATTACACCTCTTGCCTCCTGTCCCCATTTCCTTTTTCGTTTTTTAGGGTTCCGTATAGGGTTCATGATTTCTCGAGCTTATCAATTTCTCGGGTCTCGAGAATTCTCGAGGCTAATTTCTCGGGTCTTCTCGGGTTGTCGAGAAATTTACATTTACGTACGGATTTGCATATTCTTCGGTTCCAATAATGCGATTAATCAACAAATTCAGTGGTTTCCTCTCAAGTAAAAGTACCAAAATAATTATAAGACTTTTATTGACAGTCTTCAACATAATTAGCTTCTTTTTCTTAAAGAAAACTAAAAAATAAGCTATTCTGACATTTGTGACTTATACATATATACAATTACAGCACAAGCACAGCATTAAAAAGAAAAAAAAACAACTTAAAACTTCTAGCTTCTTTCTTTTAAACAAAACAAACAATAAACAAAAATTTCAACATGAAAACGTTAACCTTATCCTAACTTATAATTAAATTACAATCACAGCACCATTTTTGGCATGTTAATTAGAAAAAAAAATCAAATGAAATTTTTGCATTTAAAACAAACGGCAAACGCAAATCGTTTTATTTTATAATTTCATAGACTCAAATATGATTTCTCGAGTGCTCGAGTTTTCTCGAGCTTGATTTCCCGGGAACAAAGCCCAACGATTTCCCGGGAATTCTCGGCTCGAGAATTCCCGGGAATGAACCCTAGTTCCGTACCTCAAAAGAAAAAACGGAACCCTTATAGGATCACTTTGTTGTCTGTCTGTCTGTCTGTCTGTCAAGAAACCTACAGGGTACTTCCCGTTGACCTAGAATCATGAAATTTGGCAGGTAGGTAGATCTTATAGCTGGCTTTAGGGGAAAAATCTGAAAACTGAATTTGTGGTCACATCACACAAAAAAATTAAGATAACTATATCAAGTGGGGTATCATATGAAAGGGCTTTATCTGTGCATTCTAAAACAGATTTTATTTATTTTTATGCATCGTAATTTTTGAATTATCGTGCAAAATGTCGAAAAAATACCACTGTAATACGGAACCCTCGGTGCGCGAACCTGTTTCGCACTTGGCCGTTTTTTCTATCTAGTTTCTCATCGCAAGCTGTGGCAATCGCTAAGTTGGTCTACAAAATAGCATTAATGTTTCTTTCTTTTTGTGTAGTTTTAAGTTTATTATTTGTAACCTGTTGATTGTTCTTAAAAATAAATACTGATTGTATGAAACCGATATGCTTCTGGTGCACCATGTCACGTAATAATATGTTTCCGCCTTGGCCAGCATTCATATACAGAAGCTGCTGAGACCTGCAACACACAAAGGAAGTAGTAGTATGTTACTCTCAAACCCTCTATACCCGTACTCATGCAACAGTGAAGATCTGTATTCTGTATACAAAGCTCAAGCTGCTTAAATTCAATCAGACACAAACAAGGAAGTAGTAGAATTAAGTTTACAACCCTCTAGTTTGAGTTAACTGACTACCTATGTATATATAGAAAGCAAACAGATGAGTATAATACTGGAATGACTTATTAATTTACAACAACTGTTTAATTGAAGTATTTATTGTTATGTATTGAAAATTTCAATGAAACAATGTAATGAAAACCAGCCAAGTGCTAGTCGTGCGTCGCTCTTTTAGGGTTCCGTACATAATTAGGAACAACATTATTATTTTGGGTGTATGAAATATGTATTTCATTTCAGAGCTAGACTCCGTTTTTGGGTATGGAAACCTAAAAGATAAGATAGTGGTAGTGTAGTGTTTCTAAACAATTTCTTAATTTCAGGAACTGGCGAGTTGGTCCATGAAATTGGACAATGAATTGGTAAGATTCAAAGGACGACAGCTACCCGCGGAGAATATAATTCAGGGTGGCAACCATAAATACCCAGCCGGAGACACTAATGAAGGCTGGACCCGAGACATGAGGTAACTGTTATGCTAAGTGTGCTCAAGCAGCTTGTTAGCAACTGCATAATACTTACAATCTTCCTTGCATTGTTGTATAATATGAAATCACTTCAGTCAGTCAACAATAACTGCTTGAGCAGTTGACAGTGTCTGCTCGAACTGTCTGTGTATGTGGTTCCATGAACAACTAATCATGATCAACCCATTACCTGCTCACCACAAAGCACAGGTCGCCTCTCAGAGTGAGAAGGATTTTGGCCATAGTCTACCATGCTGGCCAAGTGCGGATTGGCAGACTTCACACACCTTTGAGAACATTATGGAGAACTCTCAGGCATGCAGGTTTCCTCACGATGTTTTCCTTCACTGTTAAGCAAGTGATATTTTAATTACTTAAAAACGCACATAACTCCGAAAAGTTAAGATATGAATGTCTCTCACAATAGTTTATAACCCTATCATTATGTTAATGGAAAGGGAATCAGTCCGATAAAACTCAACACATAAATTGTTTTCAGGTCGAAAAATTTATACACCCTCGCCCAACTACCCTCATGGGTCGTTATAACACCAGAACGTCAACGACGAGACACAGAAAGTTTTGTTGATTTAATAATGAAAACTGGCAGTGGAGTTGGTTTCCGAATGCCAAGGCCAGAAATCGGTAAGTTTATTGTGACTAACAAATTCACTGACTGATTCACCACCACGAAATTTCATTAATAAAATGTTTTCAGTTACAATTCAACGAGATGGCCTAATGGATTATGCAAATATGTGCGAAAATGTGATTGCCAGAAAGAACCCAGCACTGTTGCTGGTTACCCTGCAAAGGAATTACCCAGACAAGTACGACATTTATTTATTTTATTTTGTGATGACTAAAGCTTTACTGTGTTGTGGGCTTGGTGCAACAAAAGAGTTGTGATACACTATATGTTAATAAAAACCCACAATATACCCACGTACAACTAGAGGATGCCCGCGACTTCTGCGTGGATTTAGGTTTTTAAAAATCCTGTGGGAACTCTTTGATTTTAAAAAGTTGCCTATGTTGTTGTTGTTCTTGGGATGTAAGCTAGCTCTGTACCAAATTTCATCGAAATCGGTTAAACTATTGGGCCGTGAGAAGCTAGCAGACAGACATTTTCGCATTTATAATATTAGTATGGAATAAAAAGTAAACGTAAACTTCAACTGAATAAGAACACACCGCCCCTTACAGCTATTTCAAACCGACCATTATCTGTTACAACCTAATCAACACTTCTAACCTACAGTAACCATATTTATGAATCACATTTATCTATGCAAATTAGAATGATAAAAAAGTGCGGAAATCAGGCCAGAGAGAATAAGAAATTCACTCTCACTGCGCGCTCAATTGCTATTTGGTCAATCGTTGTTCGTTGAGATTAAGAACCATTAATTTGATAAAACATTTTTTCTCTTCATTTAGGTATGGCGCCATCAAGAAAAAATGCACAGTGGACCGCGCAGTGCCCACTCAAGTTGTGTGTGGTCGAAATATGACTAGCAAGTCTGCTATGTCGATAGCAACAAAAGTAGCAATCCAGATTAATTGCAAGGTAAGCAAAACCTTTAACAACAGGCAAGTTTCGTTTAAAAACTTGTCAAGTGCAAGTCAGGTTGAATGCCAAAAATGGCCACTGTGTTAAGTTGTAGCTGCCTGTCGTTGAGTCAGGTTGAAAAGAAAGAAAAGACTTTTATTCTCCAAACTACCACACATCACATCTTATAACTAAGAGCTAACTACCCATTAGTTTTTCTTTAGTTTTCTTTATAAACGTGCGTCTATGTATTAATAGTTGTGATTTCTGCCACGCCCATCTTTGAAGCAGTTTGATTTGACCGCAAGTGGTTATGTTTCACAAACGGATGTTGCTATTGCGGCCATTCGACAGCCGCAATTCCGCATCCTGCATTCAACCGGACGGTTGGCCGCAATGCGATGTGTGGGTAAATACAGTGCGTGTGTCCTAAGTCGTCAGGTTTGTTATAGCTCGGTGGTGCACCGTGGACGGTTGAAATCCCGCTGCCCACGCTGATGGTGGTGGGCTACGACGTGTGCCACGACACGCGCAGCAAGGAGAAGAGCTTCGGCGCCTTCGTTGCCACCCTCGACCGCCAGATGACTCAATACTACAGCAGCGTCAACGCGCACACCTCGGGCGAAGAGCTCAGCGCCCACATTGGCTTCAACGTTGCGTGCGCCGTTAAGAAATACCGCGAGAGGAATGGTGAGCACATTCATATATGACGAAATATCATCCCACCAACGTTGTTATAATTCGAATGTTGAATTGAAACACCGTCTTGCGACTATGGACAAACAGAGTGAACTAGAATGGCGACCCCCTGTCTGACACCCTCGAACAATTCCAGGGTTGTCTCAGTCTGTCAGTGTTGGGGACAGTATGCAGACTACTATAAAAGCTAAAAGTTTCATGTATAGTATACATGAAACTTTTAGCTTTTATAAAATAACGAAGGTCTGGCACGCGCTGGCTCTTAGTCCAATACAACTTTAAAAATTATAGGTATCAAAAAATAATACCTAATCTTGTTGCAGGCGTATTACCTGGCCGCATTTTCATTTATCGAGATGGAGTTGGCGATGGACAAATTCCATATGTGCTCAGTCATGAGGTAAGAATAATATGTATTTTCATATTGGAATATGTAGATAGACATTCACACACTTTTCAAGAGTTTACTACCGAATGTTGATTAAGTAACATTAAGTTGACAAACGTTTTTTAAAAAATATATCATAATGAAATAATTTGAATAAATGGTATGCTATGGTTTGGAAAAACAAAGGAATTTTCTGTATTGTATATTATATTTTTAGTCATATTGTCATTTTTCTGCCAGTGTTTGTAGAAAAACACTGAGCGTTTCTCAAACTCTGGCAAAACATATTCTTCACACATCTAATATGCAATGGCGTTTCCATTAAAAACTGTCAACATTATTAAAGAACACTATCATAAATTCGCGCAACCCCAGCAATCAAGCGATTGAAGTAATGTGATAGTGACTCATAACATCTGTGTTACAAGAGGGCTGTATAGAGCGAAGATAAATCTATACTTATATTATTATAAATACGAAAGTGTCTGTCTTCTAGCTCTTCACGGTCCATCCGTTTAATCAATTTTTGTCCTGGAAAGTCCGTTCCCACGAGATTATTCAGAAAACATAATTTCACGTGGACAAGTCATCATCCCAAGTTCCCTTGGTATTAAAAAAACTAGATCCATGCGGACGAAGTCCTGGGCATCATTTAGTATGTTAATATTCATTCATAATAATAGGTGGCTGAAATTAAAGAGAAGGTGACTGAACAATATGGCGGCGCAGAGGTCAAGTTGACGTTCATAATCGTATCGAAGCGCATCAACACGCGAGTATTCATCGACACCGGCCGCTCCGGCGAAAACCCGCGCCCCGGAACCGTCATCGATGACGTCATCACCCTGCCAGAAAGGTCAGTTCAGATAATAATATTGTGATGCCTCAGTGGTTAAGATATCGGCTTTCTGATCAGGGGTCCGGGGATCGATCCCGCGCACTTGCCTTCCTAACTTTTTGGAGTTATGTAATTAAATATCACTTGCTTCAACTGTGAAGGAAAACATCGTGGAAGAAACCTGTGTACCTGAGTTCACCATAATGTCTACCAATCTGCACTTGACCAGCATGGTAAACAATGGCCTAAACACTTTTCATTCTAAAAGACTTACTGTACGATTAGTTTAAAGGATAGTGTGGCTAACTTTCTAAAAACTAAATTAAGTGGTCTAAAAATAATGCTATCCTTTTTCTCAGGAAACATACCCACTATATTTTAGACCTGTCAAATAAATAGCCACATTGGTGCTAATATGGTTGTACAAAATCTCTTTCTCATCTAAATCTATGCAGTAGCCGGTAAGAAATATTGTACATCGACCTTTAGAACGAGATTTCGACTTTGTAGAGCGTTGCCTCTGTCAATCATACCTGTGACGTTTTGTCTGCCTCAACGGCAGAGACAACGTTCTACGAAATCGCTATCTCTCTCTAACTAATATTATGAACAGGTAAAGTTTGTTTGTAGGAAATGATCTCTGGAACTACTGAACCGATTTTGAAAATTCTTTCAGCAGTAGAAAGCTACATTTTTCCTGATTGATATCGGCTATCGGGGTTGTTTTCCATCCGACTCGAACAAAACAGGCCACTCCGCCAAATAGCAAGACATGTTATGTGTTAGCAATCACGATAACATGTCGCAGGAGACCCGGCTAGCTAAGCTAAGCTACCCGTGCGAAACCAGGGTGGGTTGCCAGTTTATAATATTTTTGTTTCAGATACGACTTCTACCTAGTGTCGCAAAATGTTCGCGATGGGACAATTGCGCCCACTTCATACAATGTGATATACGATACATCCGGCTTGGATCCTGATAGGGTAAGTTTTCACGGCCGTAACTTTTTAATTCAGTGCTATTTAACTATTCTATAGGCCAACCGTCTAAATGACGATTCATGAAATAGTTGCGCAGTGTGTGTGGCAGGGGTGATGGTTGACATAACTTGGTTTATTCGTCGAGTTGTGGGTAATACGAAAAAAACCTAAATGAGCTGGCGCATATACAATAGTCGTCTTATGTTTTTACCGTTTTAATGCAAGTGTATCTTCACTACCAAGATCTTAAAGATATATGTATATCTTTTATAAACAGGCTTTTACTTAAAAATTATCTATAAATAATATTTGAAAATAAAACTAACTGATACTTGCAGCAGCGATCAATTCAATATAATAGCTCAAAATGTAGGTTTTCAATGTAACAGGATTTTCACAGCCAGTCTCTTATTGAGAAAATAATCAACGTCTGTGCCAATATTCAACCCTAGGCGTTTTAATAAATGAGAACATGGATTTTACACATTTCGGAAGACACTCTCTTTAATCTGCGACAGGTTAAGATGACAATAATTGGTGTATGAGGTGGGGGGACGCACTGGGTTAACGCGGGCGGTGTGCGGGGCGTTCCATCCCCGATTGCCATTTCGACCTGTCGCCTACTTATAGGAAATTTATTTTCTAGGTATATAAAATACGCAATGCACTTTCAGATCCAGCGCCTGACATACAAGCTGACGCACATGTACTTCAACTGCTCGACGCAGGTGCGCGTGCCGTCCGTTTGCCAGTACGCGCACAAGCTGGCCTTCCTCGCCGCCAACAGCCTGCACGTGGCGCCGCACTATTCGCTCAGCGAGACGCTGTACTTCCTGTAAACAGCTTCGCGTTCACAAGACCCCGTGCACACGGTATTTGCACAGCACGTTCT
Source organism: Maniola hyperantus (assembly GCF_902806685.2). Lineage (NCBI taxonomy): Eukaryota > Metazoa > Arthropoda > Insecta > Lepidoptera > Nymphalidae > Maniola > Maniola hyperantus. The sequence goes on from NC_048543.1 coordinate 7,587,915, forward strand.
CTGTACTACGCATTCGGTAAGATTTATTCTGAAATCTTACCGAATGCGTGGTGGGGCCATATATTAAGGCTAAGATCTATAGAGCGTATTTTAACTTTGCTTAGGTTAAAACGAATTCAGTGTATGCGCCTCTACGTATTCGATAAGATTTAACCTGTAAATAGAAACGTGTGGTGTAAATACCGTGTGAAGTAGTTTGAGTTGGCAGATATATTACCTCAGTCATGCGCCATACACGCCCGAATAAGTTTTTTAAAATACCTATTTTTGTGGTGAAATGAACCTTTGGGGTGAAATGAACAATATCACGACCTAGAAATTAAATGATAAAGACTTATTAATTTTGTAAGGTTAGTATGGACGTAAAAATGTCTATAAATGCTTTAACCCAGTATTAAGAGTTGCTTAAACTCGTGCACAAAATCTAGTGCTGAGTTTGTGCTGCAAGAGTCATGACATTCATAGTGTAAGCTTCTCCTGAACACTGGTTTTTAGGTTATAAACTAAAGAACCACCTTTAGAAGTATAGTTTTTTTAAGCACGTTTCGAGTGCATTTATTTTTTCTTAAAAATTTTATTGTTGTCTAGAAACTTATGCATTTGCATTTCCAGTAATGTTGCATAAGTTCCTATAGAATTTAAAAGTAATTGTAATTTTAGTTATTAAAAATATTTTTCAAATAATAGAATGGGTTAACTACTTCAGTTTGGCTAGTCGGTCGATCGACAACAGAAATTCCTATTATTGCCATTAATTTTATATCCAATGATAATGTCCCTAGGGAAAAGACATCTCAAGACCTAGATCTGTCGATGTTCGAAAACTTTGCGTGTTAAAATATTCAGGCTATGTGGATAATTCTGTCGTACAGTCAAGTTGACACGTTCAAATATAGTGCTATCCTATCCTGCACGAAGCGTTTTGAAAGGGATAGCAATACATTTATACCTGTCATTTTAATTTAGTTTAAGAGATTTGTACATCAGAATTAACCACTATATCTAATTAAGCATTATGATTTATGATGCATTTTTTAGTGGTTAAGATAATCTTAAATATGACTTTGTGATATTTCTTTATGTGGTCTATTTTTAATAGATCCTAAAATGTTGTATTTTGTGTCGATTTTTTATAATCGATAAGACGTGTCATATTATTAAGTAACAGCGGGCATAACCTCAATCTTAACTTATTTGTGTGTTTTTGAAGGTCATTTTACTGTCTGATTTTTTATGTGTAGTTTCGTGCGAATTTACGATCGTGAGTCATAAAACTTATATTTCACTATTGATCAAATGGATAGTTTTTTTTTTTGCTAAATACTTCGCAGTTCGCTAACACTGATAAATGATAATTCATTTGTGCATAGTCTTGTAGTGTAAGATCAACTCTATCCAAACCGAATTTAAGCTTACCGAGCCATATTGTAGTTCCGATATTTATATTCTTATCCAAATAAACTTCTCTAAAAAAAAGAAAATTTAATTGCTCTAATGTTTCGATATTTTTTATGATGATAAGTGTAATTTACTAATTGACACAAAAGCACACAAATGTTATAGCTCCTTTTGTCATGATGGGTACTTGTAACGTGTGAAAACATTGGTATATAAATGGCCATAGGAAGTTACTAATTGTTAGATTGGTAGACTTTCGAGTAATATTCAGTGGGTTTCGTTCAATTGACAAAAAAATTGATGACACCTGTGAAATGTGTTGATATTGTGTGCCTGTCAATAGGAGCTATTACAATATTATTTTTTTATAAAAAAGTGAGGCATAACTCCATAAGCGAGTCAGTCTATATATCCTATACATTTTATGTACCTATCAATATGCCCGCAAAATAGTTATATGTAAGTTTGGGACTAACTGAACAAACTGTAAACTACTGGGCCATACTTGTTTCACCTAGACGATGTCTATAAGGGACCTCTCTCACTAAGCGGCCACGACCACGGCCTACAGCTGTGTGCAGGTAAATAAAGATTGCTAGTTACAGCGAAGTGCGCGATGCGTAATGCGCTATAATAATCTACCTAGACGCTGCGGCCACCCATGGTCTTGACCGCGTAGTGAGTAGGTATGTTCCTGAACTACACATTTTGGTCAGTTTTTTGAGCTTGTAAACAGAAACCCCCTACTCATTGTTGATTATTTTAAGAGAGGTAGGTACCTACGATTACTTTTAAGAAATTACTACTTTGTTACTTTGTATTCAATAAAACGTATTTTTTCTATAATCAAATGTTTTATTTTTAAAACCGACATAAATATTAGCGAAAACCGTCCGCTCGTTCCCACTAGTTCAACCTTGAACTAGTTACTTTTTTCCCAGTAGTTCAAACTAAATTATTTTAAGAGTTGAATAAATAGTTGAACTCAGGGGGGAATTTAAAAGAAACTGTATTTATTTATAATGAGATGTGGCTTTTAATCGAACAATAAAAAAAAACCGACTAATAACTACAAACACTAAAAAATACAAAATAATTTATTACCCAATATATTATGTACACAAGAGTTATTGTAGTTCTATAGTAATATTTTTTGGAGCCGGTGCCAGATTAGCCTCACGAACCATCTACCTACTCTTCATATTGTTTTGTGACTCCACATTGGCACCGACTCCATAAAATATTACTATAGAACTACAATAACTCTTGTGTACCTAATACGTATATCAGTACCCTATTATAAATGCGAAAGTGTGTTTGTTGGTTTATTGGTTTGTCTTTCAATCACGTCAACAGTGCAACGGATTGACGTGATTTTTTGCATGGGTATAGATAAAGACCTGGAAAGGGACATAGGCTACTTTTTATCGCGGAAAACCAAAGAGCCCGTTCCAGGGTCTACGGGATTAAATATATATATAAATTTTATAAAAACCTAATTTGACGTGGACGAAGTCGCGGGCATCAGCTAGTTGTAGTATATCTACCTATCTACTTGATATAAAGGCACAGAATATGTAATAGTACTAATAAAGGCTCCTGTAAAATCGATTGCAATGTTTACGTATGTACAGCTCTTAGCAACGCTGTTTAGTTACTACCAATTTACCGTGGCCCGGTGTCTGCTGATTGCTGTTATTATAAAAACAAGTGACAATCAAGTAATCATGGAAGAAGAGAAGAGTAAAGAAGAGCTGGAAGATTGGAAAGTATTCGAAGTATTACGAAGCAAAAGCCCAATCGAGGTAACAACAACCGTAGGTATATAAGATAACTGCTGATTTTTTGACGTTAGGATTTTAGGTAGAGACTTTAGGCATTAGGATTTTTGATAGCATTAGCTGCTGATATTTTAGACTTTAGGATTTTAGGTAGAGGAATGTATAGTTAATTATAATCAGCTAAGAAAAGGACCTGGTAGTTTGTTACTTAATCACAACTTACCTAATTGTGTGCTGAATGTACTTAATACTTAGCTCTTATAACGATGATACGATTAACGATCCACTTGAATAAACAGAGGGATATTATATTATGTTTTATAGGTAAGTAGTTATGTGGTTAACAAAACACTTGTCCTTGTCGATATTACAGTTACACCCGCACACCACCCTTACAGCCCCCCGCGCTAATTCTGTGCCTGTGCGGGATTGTGCAGGTGTACGGGGCGTCCCCCTGCCTCATGCCATTTTTAACCTGTCGCCATTCCAATGTTAACCAAACTTCTTCTTGCTATTCATGCGAAATATGCGAAGTAATTTTTAATACCTACTTACTTAATTTTTTTTAAAGCGCCTTTTATTTCACTGAAATTACTCTATTCAAAGCAACGGAAGTGGAAATTTGTTATCGTTCAATACTTTTTCAACCTTGACAATACGTCGACATCAAATTTCTTAACAGTAGCGGCTAAGTAGTATAAAATACCAAGACAAACAATAAATCAGCATCAGTAACTTGTCTAACCAACAATGAGAAGCCTTCTGGTGTTGTGTGGGCTTGCGGCCCTCGTGGCCGCGGTTTCCTCTCGGGAGATCGGGGAAAAAAGGGAAGCCGATCTCGAGGTGGCAGCTTCCCACCACCACGGCCACGGCGGCGGGCACCACGAGGGCGGTGGCCACGAGGGTCACGGACACCACCACCATGACCACGAGGGACACGACCACAAGGGACACAAGGGACACCACGGCCATCACCACGGCCACCATGGCCACCACGATCATCACGGGCACAAGGGTCATCACGGCGAGCACGGCGGACACAAGAAACATCACCACCACGATGAGGGCTATCACCACCACCACGGAAAGGGAGAGCACGGCGAACACGGCCACGGTCTCGACGAGCACGGTCACTGGCACAAGGGCCACGACACAAAGGGCCACCATGGCATCGAGCATCACGACGAGTTCAAAAAGGACAAGCACTTCCACGATCACCACGGAGAGAAGGGACACCATGACCACTACGGCGGTCATCATCATGAGGGCGGACACCACAAGGGCGGCCACCACCACCACGGCCACAAACATCATGGACACCATGACCATGACCACGGCAAGCACGGCCACCATGAACATGGGGGACACCATCACCACCACAAGGGACACCATGGAGATGACGGCCACCACGAACACCACCACCATCATCATGGGCATGGCGAGAAAGGAGATCATGGCCACCACAAGCATTGGGATCACAAGAAGGGACATTAATCCTGAACCAAAAATGGTATTACTTGTTGATTTGTTACTTTTATATTATGTTTGGTTGTTTTTACAAAAAAATAAAAAGTTTCTAAAATAAAAATTCATTAATAATTTACCAACTTATTTCTCGGATATCGGGAACCATACGGAGCGAAAATAGTTAATAAAGCTGGTCAAGTCTCTTTGTGTCGTAACTTATATTAGAGGGTTCCGTAGCAATGCTAATTGCTAGAAACTTTTTCGATCAAAGAAAAGATTTATCAGGGTACCTAGGCTCCTGAACAGGAAAAGTGAGAGTTGAAAAAACCGGCCAAGTGCGAGTCAGACTCGCGCACCGAGGGTTCCGTAGTAAAGTCGTATTTTTTCGACATTTTGCACGATAAATCAAAAACCATTAGGTATACATAAAAATAAATAAATTTTAACTACAATTTCACGATTTTCGGATTTATTCCTTTACTTGTGCTATAAGACCTACCTACGTACCAAATTTCATGATTGAAGTACCTACCTTATAGGTTTTTTTGACAAACACGACGGACAGACAGACAGACAACAAAGTGATCCTATAAGAGTTCCATTTTCCTTTTGAGGTACCGAACCCTAAAAATTGGACGAATTCGCAGGCATAAGCTTGTTCTCTAAAATTCTATATCAATACAAAGTGAGTTAAACAACCCGTGCAACATCTTAGCTCAGATTCCACTGTACCTACTCTGCTCATCAAACCAACACCACCCAACACTTAGAACGTTGAAAATAAATGAAAACTACCTACCGTTTAAGAATAGTCTTTTAACACAACAAACAAGGTAACCTTGGCACTAGTAGTTGTGTACCTAGGTATCACTCAATGGGGTAAATCAATTTTTTTCGACCCTAATTTTCCATGTTCGGGATCACCTTTACCACCTTTCACTTGTTACCTTTAACGTAAATTACGTACTTACCTCTATAATGGTGGTGACAGGCTGCTAGAACTGAGTTTATTTTTAAACACATGCCAAAAGAACAGACATACCTACATAGGTACGTAGCCCCACGGACGGACTGGACGAAACTAAAATGTTTTCTTGTTTTATTACGGAACCCCAAAAAAACTCACGTCTGTTCCTACCTACTCACGGGCCACGGCCTATATTATATATACCTATCTATCTTCCTCGTGTATGCCGTAATAGGTACAATCTATTTATTTACCTTAACAAAAAAAAAACTGAGTAAAACATGGTATAAAATTCATTTGATACTAGGAAATCTACTAGGGATTTTTCCTTCGAGCGTGTCTTGATTAAAACTTCCGTACCTTGCACTAATTTCTCCGATTGCAACTTCAAGTGGCTGCGCTTCTGTTATTTAAGTACCTATATGAAGGAAAAAATAAAACAGGCAGTTTCTTTCCACCAAAAAAACTGAAAAGTTAAGAACCTTCACGTTTTTAAGGTTTTTCATACCCAAAGGTTGCCAAACGGGTATATCAATTACTATAAGCTTTCGTTGTCAGTCTGTCTGTCTGTTTGTATAATTGTCTTATCGGCGTCCGACTCCCTCGAAATCAAACTCGCAACTTGATGAGCGAGCGCGAAGGTTTTTTGATATTTATGCAGAATAAAAATTTGACAATATTAAACCCGCGCAGACGCGGTCATCAGTTAGTTTTTATTATAAATCTGTGTCAAGTGTTTTGTGTTATATAGATTCCACATAATTATAGTGCGCGACAGGTTGAGATGGCAATCAGGGTATTAGGCGGGGGGACGCCTCACATACCCACACAGCGCCCGCGTTCGCCCGTACTGGGTTAGCGCGGGGGCTATGCGGGTGTGCGGTGCGTTCCCACCCCGATTGCCATCTCGACCTATCGCGTACATCTCTCTGTGACCAAGTTTTTCAGGTTTTCCTGCAGGTAGGTACCGATTGTCACAACTTTCCCTGACACAATCAATTTACATGCAAGCTATGTAATATAATGATCGGAGGGTTACCATGGCTATTATGTAAATTATGAACTTAAATTGTGTACCAGAGTACATTTATCCGTACCTCCATAAGAATCGTGACTCTTTGCGAGCTTGAAATAGCTACCCTTATCACGCTATCTTAGAAACGAAGGTACTCGCTCCTACTGTAATGCTAGTCGTCTTTTGCACGCCATTGGAAAGCGTCCCCTATCTTACTAAACTTTGCTATAGAATTTTTGTCATGGATATCTTGTAAGTAAAAATTTGTTGGAGGCACACGCCTTCTTACCTATTGATTTTTAAAATCCTCACTAAAGCTCTTCGTTTTAGATGGAAGCAGATATTGGCAATGATGTCGTGACAGCTTTAAGAAGTGATTTAGCTGGACTTCAATATAAACGAGACAAATTATTTTCTGAAGTGAGTTTTAGATTTTTTTTCATATTTATCTAGTTTCATTTCCTTGTATTAAAAATGAATTTGGTATTATACTATATATATTTTATTATAAACTTGTAGAATAGTGATTTGAAGAACCAAATGCTGTCCAGGGATCAAAGAATCTTAGAGCAACAGGTGGAGATTGACCATCTCCGTGAACAAAATGCGCGCCAAAATGCTATCATATCATCTCTCAAGAAGAAGATTCAAGATCTTGAAGAGATCCAACGCAATTTACAATCTTCGCAAGGCAGGAGCGAATTGACTGTACAAACATTGCAGAGGGACAACCGTTACTGTGAAGAGAAGATCAAAGATTTGGAAAAAAAATTAAGGTCTCTAGAATTAGAGTGTCATAATGAGGAACAACAAAAAGAAAACGCTCGTTGTCAGTTTCACGATCTAGTGAGAAGACTATCAGTTGCGCTAGATGCAGATTTCTGTGATACTACACATACGCATTCACCTGAAAGTCTCATCATCAAAGCGGCTGAACTCGTACAGGAAATAACTAGACTAAAAAATAGATGTATGAACACAACAGAAAACTTATCGACAATTGAGCAAGATCTCAGAAGTTGCAGAGATTGTTTGGAAAGAGCGAATGCCGACAAAGATATTTTACAGAGGCAGCTCTCTTCCCAGCTCCTCGATATTGAAAGACTCAAGCAAGAGAAGGAATCTCTCGCTGTATCAAACAGAGTTTTGGAAAGAGAATTGCACGAAGCAAGAGAAAAACTATCACATTGTACGAAAAATTTAAATGTGGTTACTGATAACGTCAATCAAAATGAGTCCATGATTATACAACTAAAAGGTAAATTCTATTCCTATAATTCCGTTCCACCTCTGACTTCTTTTTTGCTTTCAATAGTGCCGTTCAGTCAACGTACAAGTAATAAACTTTTTGATTTGTATGCGTAGGTACTATACCTAGGTAAAGTAATCTTAATATTAAAATTCTAAAACAATGTTAAGTACTAAAACCTTTTAAATCACAGAGGATTTGAGACATCGGGATGAAAAATATCAGAGATTGCAGACAGAATTCCGCAATACCATGGAATCGATTGCTATATTGCTCAGCCTACCCACACGTTTTGTTGAAGCTCATGAAAGCACTATTAAAGACCGCATAAGGGAAATTTTGAGTGAAAATAAGGATAAATCTGTGGTAAGTTTTATTTAGATTATAGAAGTACCTATTATATCATTCTTTGGTGTAATTTTTTAAAGAACTACATTTATTAGCTATGTTAATCGTGACTAATATTCCCGAAAAAAAACTCGTGAAAATTTGAACACGGCTAGTTATACGAGTATCTACCTATCTACAAATTTGTCTTAGCCATCTACGCAAGCGAATCGCTTTCTGTTTGTTTTCTTGTACGCAGGCAATAGCAATATTTCTATTTACTTAGGTAGGTACTGATGATGAGATGATACCCGCGTTTTCGTACACGTGGATTTTGGTTTTTTTAAAAACCTTAACCTTCGATTTTACAGGAGAAAAAGTACACTATATCTGAATACGGGATGCAAGATGTGTCTGTACCGAATAGAGGATGCCCGCGACTTCGTACAGGTGGAATTAAGTTTTATAAAAATCCTGTGGGAATCCTTTGATTTTCCGGGACAGATAGTCCTATGTCGTCCCCGGGATGCAAGCTATTCCTGTACCAAATTTCGTCAAAATTTAATAATATTAGTGTCAATATATCCCAACACTATAGATATTTCTGCACACAGGACGTACTATAAAAATAAAACACATTATTACTTATCTCCTCAATTGTTTTAAAGCAATTGGAAGCCTTACGTGAAAAGCTAGGAATGGAGTCGCAGCAGCTGGGACGGACCGCGCATCTCCACGAACAAGCTACGACCCGTGTGCGTATCCTTGAAGATGAAAGGAACATGCTCGAAGGAAAAGTCCATAAATTGGAATCAGAGCTTAACGCTGTAGAAATGTCACGAGATAACCTACGAAAGGATAAGGCTAATGTAAGTATGAAAATTACACTCATGATTAGATAATACTTTTAAGCTTTAAAGTACCTAGGTAGATCAAAAAATCTTTTCCTTTTCTTAAATTGCTAAGCAATGATGTGCACTTGTTGTTTAAACACCGCTTTGATTTGACTTAACACGTAAAGTGTCCGGCCGAGTGTCGAGACTCGAGTGAGTGACAAGACTGTCCCGGCCTTCCGGCCTCACTCATATACTTACCCATATTAGTTTTATACCGACTAAACATTCTTCTTCTTCTCAATCGTTCACTCTTGACAGAGTGGTCGTGGCTATGAATTCCTCACTGCTGCTCGTGCGATCTCCCTCCATAAACATAAGTATAGATAAATAAGTTTGTAAAGAAAAATTGTTCGCAATTGCATAAGAATCACCGGAACATAAACATTTTTTCCGTTGTGATACGACCGGGCGATATTTATAGGTGTGGTACGCGACAGGTTGAAATGGCAATCAGGGAGGGAATGCCCTGCAGCCCCACACAGCCCCCGGGCTAGCCCGGTGCGGGTGAACGCGGGTGACGTGTGGGTATGCGGGGCGTCACCCCGCCTTATATCCCGATTGCAATCTCAACCTGTGGCGGAGTATACCTACTTCTTATTACTGTTACAGTTCGTAGCATTCCTCGAACGACTGAGCCGCACACTCAATATGGATGAGTTGACACAAGACATCGGCATAGAGCTTCACACGGACTCTATAATACACCGAGCCGAGCAGCTCGCCAGACTGGAGAGCGATAAAATTGTTGACAAGGTCAGTAGCGCACCACGAGAAAGGAAAAAATTAAGATCAGCTTACGTTCCTTTATGTTCGACAATACTGTTCAGATTTATGAGACAATTCTCGAACAGGTTTATATATTACGTACCTATCATAATAAATTAAGAAACAAAATGTTTTTATTCATGTAAATATAAATTCACAATGATAAGACCAACTTTCATACCTAGGGCCGATGTCAGTCTAAATATTTATTGGTGATTGCAGAAACTTAACTCGCAATTTTAATTTTAGGATTTTTAAGCTTTTTAATAGTTAGTTAAAATACCTACTTAATAATAAATTAACGTTGTACGCGATTGACCAGAACCTTTTTATTTTTAGGGTTCCGTATCTCAAACGGAAAAAAGAAAAGGATCACTTCGTTGTTTGTCTGTTTCTTTCCGTCTCGTCTGTCAAAAAAACCTATTGGGTACTTCCCTTTGACATAGATTCTAGAAACATGAAATATAGCACAAGTACCTAAAGGATAAGCCGAAAACCTTGAATTTGTGGTCACATCACAAGAAAAAATAAAAAAGTGTTCATGAACAAAGAATTAGTATAATATAATTAGTAGAGCCTCAATAGCTCAATCGGTAATGGAGTGGACTGAAAACCGAAAGGTCGACGGTTCAAAACCCACCCGTTGCACTATTGTGGTACCTACTCCTAGCACAAGCCTGACGCTTAGTTGGAGAGGAAAGGGGAATATTAGTCATTTAATATGGCTAATATTCTTTTTTATCAAAAAAAAAAAAAACAATTTTCAAAGTAAGATAACTATACCAAGTGGGGTACCTATCATATAAAAGGGCTTTATCTGTACATTTATTTATTTTAAGCATAATAGTTTTTGATTTATTGTGCCAAATGTTGAAAAAAATACCGTTCCCGAAAAAACCTTTATCCCGAATGTTTACCAACCGAAAAATCTGAAATAATTATGGTCAATAGAAGTTTATGTATATTTTACAGGAAAAATAAAATCAACGCTTTAACGATCATAGTTTTAGTGTTATTACGATGTGCGAGTCTGACTCGCACTTGACTTTTTTCTTGTGAGGAAAATCTATCCTCGATGGACCATCAGCCATAGTGGTTATTTCTCACGAAGTTCCATCGCGCAACACAACTTTTGCTTCATTTTGATACTTACGCGATGATTTGCTTTGTATTTTGCTTCAGCATATTGACGTACGATAATCAAACTGCTGTTATTTATTTTTCAAGTTCCAATGTTCCAAGTTATGGTTAAAAAAGTCGTGTGATAAAATTACAGCATTGTAGAGTCACGTGGCATTGGCATCATCCACATATTTTATTTAATAAAATACTAGCTGATCCCCACGACTTCGTCCGCGTGGATTTAGGTTTTTAAAAGTCCCGTGGGAACTCTTCGATTTTCTGGGATAAAAAGTAGCCTATGTTACACTCCAGATCTAAAACTATACCCATGCAAAAAATCACGTCGATCCGTAGCTCCGTTGTGACGTGATTGACGTGATTGAAGGACAAACCAACAAACCATTAAACCAACAAACAAAGACACTTTCGCATTTATAATATGGGTAGTGATAGTGACAGACTTATTATCTACCTATTTACGCTATTTTCCTAGGTACCTACTTCGTCAAAATTTGATTATGATTTATGACCCCTGACTACCTATTTTATTTGGCACAAAACGACTAAGATCGCGACATTTTTAATGCAATCAAGCAGAACCAAGAAAAATAGCGAGCATGAAATTTGTCTGTCTGCTCTTGATTACACAAATCAATTGCGTAGGCACGTACTTGCGTAATTTCCTTTCCGGTTCCTTTCTACAAAAGTTTTATTAAAATTGGTTTATTAGAATTGTGTTTTACATAGGCACGACGCAAATCTAATGATCCATAGTGACAAACATAGCTAAGGTGACTGGACTATCAGCAGACCAAGCATTTAATCGGTATTATGAATATCGGATATCGAATAAAAACAACAACGCTTACCCTTGTAGGTAAGCGTTGTTGTTTTTTTTCTTATTAGGTGCTACATGATGCATACGACTTCGTCCACATTGATATCTATAGATTTTGTTTTTTAGACGCTGGAACTCTTTCCGGTTTTAAAAGTAGTTTATCTATTAACTAGCTTATTCCCGCGACTTCGTCCGCGTGGCCTACACAAATTTCAAACCCTCATTTCACCCCCTTAGGGGTTGAATTTTCAAAAATCCTTTCTTAGCGGATGTCTATGTCATGATAGCTATCTGCATGCCAAATTTCAGCCCGATCCGTCCAGTAGTTTGAGCTGTGCGTTGATAGATCAGTCAGTCAGTCAGTCAGTCAGTCTCCTTTCCTTTTATATATTTAGATTGAGGATGCAATTTCCATTCCAAACAGCCAAAACGGTTTAGTCACTGTGGCGTGAAGGAGTAACAAACATCCAAACTTTCAAATTTTTCATCCTAATTTTTAATATAATATAATTATTATTGTAGTTGCAGCTAGGTAGGTACTAAGTATTATATTATTATACCTACACAGTCGCTTCTACTGCTTTCTATTTAATACTCATATTTGAAAATATTAAATAGTAATACATATTTCAATTTATTCATATAATATTATGTCTATATTTTTTATTTTATATATGTGATGTGTGTGTTTTGTATAGCTGCTTTATTATGGATACTATGGAACCCTTCCGCGACTGCGAAGGGAAAGGTCCTTCCATGATTTGCCTTATATCAAAGAAGTAAGACATAACGTGTACACCTAAGTACCTAATTTACCTAATACAGCTACACGAAATTAGCATGGCATTAACGTAGATATGCGATTCATGCTTAAATAACGATTAAATACCCGCAAATTCTTGATACTAATGACACCCCCAATCATGTATTTATTGGTCGAAAGCACCGTAAGTGGTTTTAACACTGCCGAGCAAACTAAACACGCCATTTAAATGTAATTAACAACTTAGTTATTTATATTGCTATTTCGGTGTTCCCACTAGATTAGGTAGGTATAACATGGGTTATACCTAACCTACCTACCTAATCTAGTGGGAACACCGCCAAAGGTTGAACAACTTGAACAACCCTATGGTTGTTCAAGGGGGGGACTCAAAATCCTGAAACGCATGCAACGCATTGGCGGTTCCTCTGACGCTGCAAATGTACATGGGCGGCCGCCTGCTCGTTTTCTCGCTATTTTAATTTAAAAAAGTTTAATTGGAGCCATTGCGTGGAATAATTATTTTTATTTCCCATTGGTATGTTATGTGGTATATTTTAACTGAAATTAAAAATAAACTGTAAGTAAATGATGGTATGTGATGCTCTAGGTACGTGGTAGATGTTCGGTACAAAAGGTAGCCACGATCAAACTATAGATATAACTGACTATATAGATTTTATAATTTAACTGTCAATTTGTCGACAACATCACCTAATCACCTAGGCACCCTTCAGGCTGAACCCCACTAAAATTCAGAAAAGTAGATTCAAACAGTAAAGAAAATTAGAATACATTTGCACTTATAATATAGAAGTATTTAATCGTAGAATTCAACTGAAAACTTATAAGTATTTTGGCAAACTTATAAGTACTTTAAAGGCCTGGACGAACTGCGACTGTAGCTGCACTGGCAGAATGATACACAGGATGTACAACTTGCAATATATGAATATAAGTGTATGAAACACAGTCACAATGAGAAGCGCGACTCAGTAGCGCGACTCCAACAAGCGCTCTTCAGCTTTCATACAGTTCTTTGTATCACAACTTTTTGGAACCGAGTTGGATACGTCACGATCGCGCATTGAAGCCTTAAATTAAAAATGTTTTTCTCAGACTGCTGTCGTGTACCAACTGCAGCGACGCATACGCATACTGAGGGAACAACTACAGAGAAAGGACTTGCATTTAGATTTGCTTCGACGAAAATTAAGCGTGCAGGTATGTTAAACCAGCCATACATGCAAGGGTAGGTATAGCTCAGACGTTTAGATCTTACCTGTATAATTCAACTATAGAAGTAAAATGGAGCATTGTTATTATTGTCTCCACAGCAAAAACGCTCCCTTATACCTAATGCCGGGTATACACGCGGTAGGTAGTGACTTTGGTCGATTGCGATGTCGCTGACAATACAGCGATTGAATCACTCCAAAGCTGAAAATTCGTCTATTTTTTTTAACGTCGTCATATTAGCAAACAGCTGCTAGCGCTAACAAGCCGCTTCGCCTTTCGTTGGACATTAAGTATGAGCTCAGACAAAACAAACAGAGGTGTGTACCGCGAAACTAAGACTGATAGATCTTCTCTAATCTGTGGATAGATCGCTATCGTGTGGATCCTTAATCGTTATCAAGTCGCTGTCGATCAAAATCGCTGCTTGTAACTGAGCCTTAAGGACCTTAGGCTGCAGTCCCCAAGCAAAATACCTACCTATATCTACTCTTTAATTAAAATACAATGTTGACTGTGAAATTTGTAGATATCGATATAATATAGGACTCACCTTGATTGTATTCGACGGATGCAACTACTTATTTTTTACACTTTTTTCATATGACTGTTATTATGTTTGATAACAGTTTTTTTACCTATATGCGTAATAACGCTTATGGTTTTAAAACAAGCGATTATAATTAATTATTGTAAGTACTTACAATAATTAAGTTAGGTTTTACCTTACCTACCTACATATGTGCTACATATAGATACTTATAACTTTAGGTACACAAAAAAATGAAAAAATGGATGTAGTAGGTATAGGACCTATAACCTACATAAGTATCTACAAAATTACTCCTCATGAAAATTGGGTTCTGCCGTAGTAGGTACCTAATCAAGATGTCCTGTAGGTATATTGTATCTATTAAGTACAACTCAGAAACGGCAGTTTTGCGAATACAATATTTTGTTTTTCTGAAATTAATACTTTACACTATAAGTCAATTTTCTCTTCGATATTCATGTTGCATAGAAACGTACCCCGCTAGAGACAATTTGATGAGAGAGTTTGATGATTTCATAGGTAAATGTACCTACTTGGGTAACTTTATAGTACAAATCGGAAAATCTAAGTTACGGCTCTGTCGATTACCACGGATTTCTATGGATTCAGATCTTAATTTTCGTGGTGTCCCGTTAATATAAAGTTTTGTATCCACAAAACTAGGATGAAAGCTCCCGAGTCCGAGCTGTTCTTCAAGCGGAGCGCGATGAAGCAGTAAACCGTAGCAAGAAATTGGCTCGACAGTGTGACAAACTCAGTGTACAGCTGAGCGAATCGCGCGCCCAGGTTCGCGATCTCAACGCGCAACTCGCGGATGCTGCCGAATACAAGGTATTGTTACCGTCTAAGTATTCCGTTCTATTAGACCGTTAGTTGGATTGATCGAACGAACAATCCGGGAAAAAGTTCGGCCTGTCCGACGCGCGACGGCTCTGTCTAAGCCGCGTACGCACGTACGAACATGAACATCGCGAACAGGAACAAATTGGAATGCCGCGGTCATGCACATACACAGTGTTCGATGTTCGGTAGTGGTACATGCAAACAAAGTTGTTGACTGTGCAACGCAACATTTTTGTTCGTAGG
The DNA here is from genome assembly GCF_902806685.2 of Maniola hyperantus. NCBI lineage: Eukaryota > Metazoa > Arthropoda > Insecta > Lepidoptera > Nymphalidae > Maniola > Maniola hyperantus. The sequence goes on from NC_048543.1 coordinate 7,603,378, forward strand.
TACGTCCGTACCTACCTACGACAAATCAGAAGCGTAACATAATATTATTCCATTCTGTTAGATTGTTAGTGCGATTGTCGAACAATCCGAAAAAAAATCCGATCTCTAATACTCTTAATCAATTATGTTCTAAGTCAATTTTGATATACGAGTAGCTTGAGCAGACTAACAGATCGGATTTTTTCGTAATCAATAAAAAGGATTCCTTCACTATCTCAGAACACTGAAGTCATAACTTTGCCACCGGAAGGAGAAAGTTTGACTTTCTATCTCGAGATCAAAATGGAGGATCCATATTTCATCCATGGTGACAATACGTCGGCAAAATTAATCAAGGTCACGCTGTAATATTTTAATAGTCTTCATCATGTTCTACCTACGCTATGTGAGGTCGGCACAACTTGTCTTCTTCCACTCACTTCTGTTATCCGTCAATGTAAGAATTATGCCCAATCTTCTTTTACGCAATCCATCCATCTTTTCTTTCTTCTTTTTTCCTTCTACGCGCATCATCTAACATTTGGAGATACCGAAATTTTTAAACGCGTAATAATATCTATCATATTAATTATCTACATTATAAGTGGATTTGTTGGAATAATTGACTTAGCAAGGCTAAAGTTATTTACTGGTTATAAAGTGATCATTTATCCAATGATATAAAGTATACCTACCTACCTACCTACTTATTCTACATTCGACTACTCCATTGTTTCTTGAAATAACTAAGTAGAGGAAGGTAAATATCTTGTCTAAAACAAATGGAAGAATATGGAGTTTTTTTCAGCAAATTCTAAATAGTAGGTACGTAACTCAGGTAATACTTAGGTTCTGAAGGGCCTCACATGAAAAAGAGGGACACAAGAACCAAAAAATAATTTTTATCCGCAATTTTTCGTAGATTCTACCTGTAGTAGCTTAGCATTAATAATACTTATAGAAATAATGCGACTGTAGAAATCATAGGTAAAAACATCGACCTTTTACTTCCCCCAGCAGATTGATGTCGTTGGCACATTATAAAACTACAAGGTCTATTTTCACTTACAAGATCTACATTTACCTACATTTAAGTATAAAAATCTTAGTGAAAATTTGATTTTTTGTAAGTTGTTTTCAAAAATGATAAAGCAATTTTATGGTCGCCTATACCAGTCGACCATAAAATTGCTTTATCATTTTTGAAAACATATCATAATTTAATCTATGATAATAACTAATAGTAATAACTTATAGGAAAAATACTTCGAGGAGGTAGTAAAGGTATTAGCTTCCCTATCCACATCATCAAATCATATTATATTTTTTACACTAAAACATTGCAAGAGTCATTTGTGTATATGGGTATAATTAATTAAACTAAATATAGTGCCACGGACTGGTATGATAATAGTAAAACACAATTCCTGGTATAGGCTACGCCACTTACGCAATCAACATTGTAATAGTGCGCTTCAACAAGAAGGCCTTGATTCAAATAATCGTAATAAGATTGAAACAAACAAAACGCGCGAAGGAAATTGCACGGCAGGTCGTCACACTGAACGCGCGCGTATGTGTATACGATTTATATCTAATAAAAATAAAAACACGTCATAATGCAACGCAAGACGCGGGGGGCTTGCAATGTAACTTCAGGAGCGCGACTCGATCTCGTGCTTAGCAGAAAGTACGTCATATTATACCTAATACTGTTCCTTATATAACAATTAAGTATAACTTATATTATAATTTTCTAAGTATATATAAAACAAAAAGCTGACGACTGATCTATCAACGCACAGCTCAAACTACCTATTGGACGGATCGGGCAAAAATTTGGCATGCTATTAGGACGTCACAGACATCCTCCAAGAAAGGATTTTTAAAATGAATTTTCAAAAATCCTTTTAAAAAAAATTGGTGATGGTAAATTAGGGGTTTGAAGTCTGTGTAGTCCACGCGGACAAAGTCGCGAGCATAAGCTAGTAATTTGTACAATTATAACTTTTAGACGCTGCATTGGCCACGTTCCATCGTGTGTTATGTGTCTATGAGGCTTTAGAGTTATAGTCAGGATGAATTAACAAAATTTAAGTGACTCAAATCAATTAGGTATCTCTAATTGAAATAGGAAATGTAATTATTGTTAAATTATTTTTCATTATTTCAGTTAACTGTAAAAGTAGGTGCCTCTAATTTGACCGCTTTTGAAGTAATAAATTAAGTAACACATCAATGATGCACTCAATTCACACAATAAAATTAAATTTCATTTGCTCTTCAAATCTATCAAAGGTAGAAAATTCAATACATCCCACATTAGGATTCCTATTGCTATTTTATCATTCGTGCCTATTAAAATTTTCAAGTAAACGACATCAACGACTCATTTACATGAAGACCGTAAAAATAATTCAAACCTACATACACAACCCTACACTATCAAACATTATATTATACTTATACCTTTACTAAATGATGCCCGCGACTTCAACGCGTGGATTTAGGTTTTGAAAATCCCTTGGGAACTCTTTGATTTTCCCCGTGTTGCAAGCAATCTCTGCACCTCAAAATCGGTTGAACGGATGGCAATCAAAGGCTAGCAGACAGAGAGACAGACACACCTTCGCATTTATAATATTAGTATGGATATGGATTAACTACCTTATTTTGTTAGGTACTCAGTAAGTAAATACTACCTGTACCCGTAGTACAAGATTTTACGTCTCACCAAACGAATCCAAATTCGAGAGTCGAAATACTTCCGCGTTACAGTAAAATGGACCTAAACAGCCTTGAATTGAAGTCAAATATTCAATGCCACTGATTTTAATTTCGCAATGTTTCCGCTTGGAGCGCTGGCTGTAGAAGTGTAGACAAACTTGAGCTTTAAAACAAGGGATTTAAGATCCAGTTTACTGTAACGCGGAAGTATTTCGACTCTCGAATTTGGTTTGGTTTGGTGAGACGTAAAATCTTGTACTACGGGTACTGTTTGCTTCAAATAGATAACGTCACTTGAACGTGCACGAAAAATTGAAGAACTGCAAAAGAAGATAGACGAAGCTGAACTACTTCGTACACGCTATAGTCGTAAAGTGAATCTTCTGAAGGATCAAGTGAGAGCCACCGGGGAAACCTTCGAGCAAGAGAGAACTACCACAGAACACCAAATAACAATGCTCAGAGATGACCTCGCCAGGACCAAGGAAGCTCTCGCTGAATGCCAGAGGAGGGAAGCCCAGTTGCTGAGCTTCAGGTATAGTCCGCGACAGGTCGAGATGGCAACCGGGGTACAAGGCGGGGGAACGCCCCGCACACTCGCACATCACCCGCGCTCGCTCGCACCGGGTTCTCTCGCCGATTGCCATCTTGACTTGTCGCGTACTTATAAATGTCAATTATTTTAATACAAATACATACATATAGGTATCCTTTAAGTATACGTACTCTTACGTAGGTACTTCATAAGCATAGGTAGCTTAAGACATCGGCATCCTTTTCAGAGGGTTAGGGATTCGATCCCTGGCACCAACTTTTAACTCTTGGGAGTTTATGTGCATTTTAAGCAATCAAATATCTCTTGCTTTAACGGTGAAAGAAAACATCGTGAAGAAACCTACATGACTGAGAGTTCTCCCGCCTTCTTCTCCATAATGTTTTCAAAGGTGTGTGAAGTCTGTTAGTCTTGGCCAGCGCCGTGGTGGACTACTGGCCCTTCTCATTCCGAGAGGAGACCCGTGCTTAGTAGTGAGATGACGATGCATGGGATGATGATAAGGCACCCTTTGATTTTTTTACAAAGACGGCGGCGACGTAAGCTGGGTAACTTTCAATTATATTATTGGCATATAAATTGAAAATCTACGGTCCACCAGGTTTATTTGTTTAAGTTAGCCCTTCACTGCAATCTCACCTGGTAGTAAGTGATGGTTCTGTACTTCAGTCTACGATGGAACCTAGTAGGCTAACTTGGAAAAGGGTAAGTACAGCAGTTTCCTTAATTGGTTGGGTACTACGCAGCATCGTACCGGAACATAACGGTTGGCAGCAAGTCTTCAAGTCTTCACTGGTAGTAATAACCAGTCACGACTGAAGGCTCAAACCAAACAGAATTTTAAAAAACCGGCCAAGTGCGAGTCAGGCTCGCGCAATGAGGGTCTTATTTTTTCGACATTTTGCACGATAATTCAAAAACTATGATGCATAAAAATACATAAAAATCTGTTTAAGATGACACAGGTGAAGCCATTTCATATGATACCCCACTTGATATAGTTATCTTACTACGAAAATTGAAATGACTAATTATTAGTTTATGACCACAATTTTTTTTGTGTGATGTAACCACAAAATTCACGGTTTTCAGATTTTTCCCCTAATACCAGCTATAAGACCCACCCACCTACCAAATTTCATGATTCTAGGTCAACGGGAAGTACCCTGTAGGTTTCTTGACAGACCGACAGACAGACAACAAAGTGATCCTATAAGGGTTCCGTTTTTCGTTTTGAGGTACGGAACCCTAATTATAAATTACCAAAATATAATATTTATGTATAAGAGCACAGCGCTCACTACCGCGCCAAGACGGTCAAGTAAGTAGCCTCTGAATTTTAAATATTTTTAAGGAAAGAAGAACAAGTGTATTAACTAGAGCTACGTATCACCTTCACACGAAATATTACATACATGGTATGTAAGTAGTTAGTAGGCAAGCAAGTAGTAACAGTTGTCTCACCCTTGACCTTGATGATTGAAATGCAGGACCGGCATGACCGATTACAAAGTCAAATTGCATAATGTCTTTTGGAGATATCGGAACTCAATAAAAAGCCGTTTTAACTGAATTTGCGGTTGAAGTTCTTGCGAAATTATGACAGTTTAATAAACACATTCCAAAGAAAAACACAACCTGCAACACACTTTTGTGTGACAGGTAGTTAGGAATTTAATTTGATTTTTCATATCAGAGAACAGTGAGCATTATTGGCATACGTGATTGACTGTCGCACTCGCACAAAACATTTTTTACCAAACTGCTAATGAACTAAGAGCCAGCGCGTGCCAGGCCTTCGTTATTTTATAAAAGGTAAAAGTTTATCTGTGTATTGTCCTCAACACTGGGAGGAACATTTGTTTGGATCATGGTGGCTTTGGGAGATAACAGGTAATATATAATAATCCTCCTAAGAGAAAAAAAAAAAAAGGTAATATATAATAAAAGTGTAAAAAATCTTACGTCAAATTATATTTAGTCTAATTTTTTTTCTTTAGAAGAGTATCAGAAATCACGTCATGCATTGTCAGATACTTAGTATCGTGGCAACCCCATGTCAGACACCCTTAAACTTTTAAACTTTAAGGATGTTCGATTTTTTACACTTTTATTACCTGTTATCTCCCAAAGCCACCATGATCCAAACAAACATCCAAACAAACGTTCCTCCCTGTGTTGGGGACAATACGCAGAGAAACTTTCGTTTTTATAAAATAACGAAGGTCTGGCACGCGCTGGCTCTCTCTCTCTATAACGTGTGATACGCTCTTCCGGTGTCTGTGTTTCCTGCCACGTATTTCTTGTGTAGGTACGTTCAATGTAAGCGGGAATAGCTATCTTCTAAACTCACGCCTCATCATTACCTTCCATCAGGCATGATTGTCGTCAAGAGCAACTCCTAACTAATCTTGCATTTAAAAAACCGTTGTAGGTACTTATAGGTATAGTAGCCCGTAACCAAAAGACCCAGTAGAAGAGTTGTCAATATTAGATTCGATAATATCAAAGATATTTGGAACCTGTGTCTTCAATCTTCATTGAAAGTTGAAATACGTTAAATAACTGAGTTTTAGAGGTAATACCACACGAGTAGATTTCTACTCGTGTGGTAATACTCTAATAATACTACCTATACCCCACTGTGCGAAACGCAAAATGTAGGTATAAGTACCTAATAACTTTATTAAAGCACAATTAATTTTCTAATGGCTCTCGCTATACAACGTGTAGTAAAATTTAGTTTTAGCAAGCACAAAAATAATAACCTTATTTATAAAGTTTCCCAACTTTACAAAAACTATTATTCTAAATAACTTTTTACGAAACATGGATGTACAAAATTTTATTAAGCACCTACCTACTTTTCACTGTATCGGGTTATCTTTTTTCAGGAGTTCGATCGCCAAACTCCTCGGCATACTAGTGCCTTCGTCTGTGTCTGACTTCGAAATGGTGTCGAGACTGCAGAAGTTGATTGACGCGCATCACGACTTCACGGTAGTCTCGCGACGATACGACGACCCTGCGCTGCTGCGAGCCTCGTCCAGGTCTCCGCCGCCCTCCAGGTGCAGGACGAGGACTCCGGATCGGTAAGTATATACCTAAACAAATATTTTAATACCTTACTCACTTCACTGTACTTACTAACTTTTACCACATACTCTAAGTACCTACCTATCTTTGCTTTAACTGTCAGCAATCTTTATCATACAACCACTCTTTAGCGTTCCTCATGCAGCCACTTCCCGCCACCCTCTTTATATTGTTGTCCATTTTGCTGGAGGCCACCCCAAACTACACTTATTCGTGGTCTCCACTCTCTATAACTTTCCAGCTTACCTGCGTACTGAAAATATTGCCACGATTATGTATCTCTAAACCATTGTCCCTGAATTTCTCCTAACATTTACATAGTTAGATATATTAATCCATTATTATAATATAAAAAAATGAATGTATTCTATTGTAAGAAATGTAGACACAAAATTGTATTCAGAACTAGAACTAAGTATCTTGATTTTAGTTAGGTATATAAAAATCAAAGAACACGCATATTATCATTTTTAAGTTGATGTTAATTTGCTTGACTTTAATAGTTATTTTTATATAGATAAAAAGATTATTATGAGATTAAAATAAGTAATAAATATCACACTGGATGGCGCCTCGCCCCAGGCGCCGCGCGACTTTCCGGCAAAATAAAACAGCTACACGGTGCAATTACCTACTTAAGAAAAAAATTGATGCAAGAGTTGAGTGTGTTGCTCCCATATCCCTGCGTGACAATGACTCCGGATACGTGGACGCGGCCTTCTACTTAGTCATTGGCTACAAGTATCTAAATTATGATATTAAAGTTCTTTATTGCCTTTATTTTTCAATCTTTTATATTTTCTTTATTCAAATTAAAATTGCACACCTTATGGTGTCGTCCCAGTCCTACGCATACTGTCCATGAATATACACGGCGTTGGTACTCAGTTGCGTCGGTTACAGACGGTTGATACCACCTTCATTTTCATAAGAAAAAGAAAATGGGAAAAGTTTTTAAAGCTACATACCCAATATTACTACATATTAACACTAAATTAGGCTACCCGTGGCGTAGCTAAAAGGAGAATACACGGGGCATATAATTATGTATGTGTAGGAACAACCTTGTACCGGAAAGCGCAGCATCAATAGACACAACCAGGCCCGACATGGTGGACTTGGGGCCGCTATGCCCGATCGTGGCATATGGAAGTCGTCACAAGAGACCTATGTCCATCAGTGGATGTCTATCGGTTGACAATGATAATAATGATGAGGCTACCCGTATTAATTCGTGGTGAATCAGCTGGTAAAATAACAATTTGTTAAACCTTTTATCCTCCCTTTAGATCTTGTCCTCTCCCTACACGAAGTCCTTCATCATTACAATCTCATAGGTCTTTTTCATCCACTTACAGATCCCTACGTTATGATGATTCCGGATATGCGGACCCGGCGTTCGACCTCGAGGACGACCTGTACAAGGGGCGTGCAGCTTTGTGACAGTCGCGCCGCCGCGCCCGCTTCTAACCGCCACCCGGATAGGCTCGGCAATACCTAAAACCCACACATAATAGGCGGATACATGACTACGCAGGTACAGTATTTAAGGCTTAGACAACGCGCGTCAGCGCAGCCACATGTCTAACTAAACGCGGCACCTAGAATTTGTGAGACAAGAATTAGGTACCTAATGTATGAAGGCGGTCATGCATTAGCGCGTTGCGATCTGCAGTTTAACGTGCTTCATAGAGTTCGTTACAGTAACAAATCGTGTATCGTACACATAAAGAGTGACTAGTGAGGTCCTTGTTGCTGCTGTTACACGTTGTGATTGGCTGAATTTATGGTATTCTTGTTGTAACAATGCATTGTAGCCAATAGGCATCGAGTGTTGGCCAATCAGAGATAATTGCGATCATCACACTATAGCTGTCAACTGCAGGGGTAGGCCTCAGCACTTTTCATTGCGCTCGCGACGCGTCGTTGAAATTTGTGGCAAAATATGAAGTAGGTGTAAAATGCAGCAAAAGAATATAAAAATTAACTACTTAATATGCTCTTCTATGATCATTAATCAGTAATCACCATTCCGACTATTAAAACATACGTCATAACATACAATATTAACTATATGTATAACTTTACTACCAGCTGCCCGCGACTTCTTCCGCGTAAAATGTCTGGTTTCTCATGAGATAAGAAATTTTCCCGCTGCAAAAGGCCTCACATACCTACTCGCTCAGTCTCAACCTAGAATACCTAAATGCCAATTTTCACATCTCTAATATCAAAAATATAGGAAAAACCGTTTCTTAGCTGACACCTACCCTAGAAAGAACTACCGTCCAAATTTTACATGTTATACTTTTTATTTTGTACCTAATTTTAGACCTAGTATAAACGATAAATTTATTTATTGAAATACTTATTACCACTTAAATTAATTAATACTCATTCTTTGTTCTTATTGTTATGTACTTATAGGTATTTTAATTGACTGTTATTAATTTTATAATGTCTACTGTCGCTTCAAATTTTAATTTTGTTCTTGAATAATTATTAAACTTTACTTATGTTTGTCTTCCGAAAGTGTTATTATCTAAGAATTGGTTAAATTAGTTTTTTTATTTAGTTAGAATATTGTTTGTTATGTAGATATGATAGATAAGACTTAAGATAATCTTTATTTGTACATTTGCTTACGTACACTCTAAAAGTAAAAAAAAAACGCATCTAGGTATAAGTAGACTATAAAAGGTGGTGGTGGTGTCTTTGCCAATATTTGTTTGTTCGTCTCGAAATATTAGATTTTCCAGAAAAATTACGGTCCTAAAAATTCATCAAAAAATTAGTAAGTATTTCCTAGTTACCTAGGTACTTACTTAATTATAATATTTTTTCACTACTTTGTGTATTGGTTTGTATTGATACAAACAAATTTATCTTTAGCAATAATATAATCAATATTAATAATTAGGCAATATTTATGTGGAATAAATATCTTTAGAAAGATAAATGAGTACAAATTACATTAGGTATAGTAAGTCTAAAATAATGATATTATCACTAGGTATTGTTCTCCAAATTATATTTATCACACCGACTCATCACTCAAGCAAAGCGAATCAGTAGATATACCTAGGTACCACTAGATGCTATCTTTCTACAAATTAATAGGTATAGTAATATTTAATAATGTAGTTGATAATATGCAATACTTGAAACATTACAAACTCAATATATTTTATGTACCTAACTAGTTAAATAATATTAAATAAATTACTAAAAATATTTATAGTTGTTTAATTAATTCTGATACTCATTTTCTGGTGCAATGGGGTAAAAAGAAGGTTGTCACTTGCCTTGATATTCAATAAAATGGATGGCGTTTATACATTTTTAATCTAACAAAAAAAATGGGATTTTTGTCAGAACCGTGTCAGAACGGGGACACGCCTATCCACATCGCATCGTAGCCTAAATTACATAATGGAATGCAACATATACAACTGAAGATAAGTTTACATATTAGGACTGCCCAAGGAACATATTATGTTACTTCCTATGCAGAAAATAATCGATTTAAAACCTGTTGACTGTGCGTCCCATTATACTTATGAATAAAGGACTATACCTATTTGAAGAAAAGATCTGCTTATCGCTATCCCACTTCGATTGCTGGGTTTATTAGTCGAAGTAGCAAAGCGATACCTAAATAGGTATTTGCTACAAAAAGGTATTAGAAGCGCCTAATCCACTTTTAATATACATTCATGTTGCGCCTTTACTTAAAATTGTAACATTGATTGCACATATAAAATGAGGGTAGGCAATAAATATTTTTTCCATGTATGATTTTGATGTCCGCTGTCACTGTCACGCGCCATTCGGATCCTTGAAAGATTGGTCCGTCATTCTGCCATTGTGCTGCAAAGTTCGTTGTTCCGCCATTGTGAAGACATTTTGTGAAGTTTATACATTTCTCGTTTAATATGTTTATTGCCCTTACACTTACGTTATTACTCGTCAGCTCTGGTAAGTGTGTTTTATTTACATCGCAATTTACCATAATGATCGTTAAGATTCAATATGCAGCCCGATATGGCTCTGAAATATTGATGTGCCTAGTTACCAAGTATTAAACTTTAAATGCATTTCTTGGTATTTTATTAAGTACAGATCGTTATTCGTAACGTACACGTCATCTATATAAATGATTTTTCCCTCAATAAGTAGTGTTAATAGTAATATTGAAGTAAATCATTTTTAAGCACGTGTAATTTTTTTTTATCCAGAGGAGCTAGGTATTATTTTTTATTACTTATTTGATAAAAAAAGATACACGTAAACGGCTTAGAAGCCGTATCCATATTCCATACCCTATTATGCCTATTTTAGGCGCCTCCTCAGAGGCATCTAGAATACCTATTACCTACCTACTTTTTGATTCAGATAAACTAATACAGATATAAGGTTCATTCAGGTATAAAAAGAGCTGACGTTTACAGTTTTGTGAATACATATACAAGTTTAGCTGTGGTAGTTTAGGTGATGGTTAAGACATCGGCCTCATAGTCGGGAGTTCGATCTCGGGCACGCACTGCTAGTTGTTCGAAGTTATTTGCTATAACTATAAAGGAAACAATCGTGAGGAAACCTGCATGCCTGAGAGTTCTCAGAAATGTTTTCAAAGGTGTGTGAACTGTGAAGTCTGCCAATCTGCACTTGGCCAGCGTGATAGACTATGGTCAAACCCTTCTCATTCTGAGAGGTTCTCGTTCTCGGTAGAGAGCAGGTAATAGGTTGAAATGATGATGTAGTCTCAAAAATCAAAATAGAATTTTGAAAATAACCTTTACCTACTTTTTACTTCTATATAGAATAAATAAGTTTATGGTTTTTAAAGATTGTTTTGTTGTAATTTTACGTTGATGTCATTTTTAGCTAACACGTAGTGATTATATACTCTTTGTTAGCTATGGCGAAACCCCGATACGCGGAGCTCGACGAAGATGAACAGCAGTTGTACCGAGCAGCATACGACACTCCATCCTACGACCACGACGAGTACGAAGAACCTGAAGACTTGCATCTGGGCAAGTTGGATCTCCTCAAGGACGGCTTGTGGGCCATAAAGGCGAAAATCAACGAACTGAAGGTGTTCAATAAGGCATTAGCGGCTAACATGCTGTCGACCAAGCTAAAAGTTAAGGAGCTCATTGCCAGCAAAATGTTGTTGAAAAAGCATCATCACGATACCGTCGAGCACAAGAAGCCTATGCATAACTACCAGGTAAGTTAAAATTACTCATTATAGATGATGATAGATGTCCACTGCTGGACATAGGTCTCTTGTAGGGACATGATCTCCGCCTGGATCCAGCAGCTCCCTGCGACTCGTTTGCTGTCGTTTATCCACCTAATGGAGGTCTTCCATCGCTGCGCTTTCCGGAGGTCGCCATTCCAGCACTTTTGGGACCCCAACGTCTATCGGTTTTTCGAACTAAGTGCCCTGCCCATTGCCATTTTAAATAAGGTACCTAATACGTCGGATGTGTATAGACTATAGGTATATATCGAATTTTAAGTAACGTATTCATCGTTCACTCATTTCGGCGTTGTATCAACTTTCATAAGTAGGTACCACTCCTACAATAACTTAAAAACAAGAGTCAAAAATATCATTCTTGTTCTTAACAATCGTATTGTTTTTATATTTTTTTTATTGAAACGAGAGTAGTAGGTACTTCATAAAAAAAGATTTTTAAAGAAAATACCTAGTTACATACAAACACTCACCTATTTAAATGCAAAATAAAACATGAGTAGATATAGCTATACAGATGCATTTAGGTACCTAAATGAGCACTAAAAACCGAGGCCAAAAAAAGTTTTGCTGTTGCTGTACGACATTTTCATGAGTACAACAATGAATAGGTTTGACATTCCAAGTGTGATACTGATAAACATTTGTCCTTTGAAATGCTTAAAACAAAAACACGTTTTTATTTTGTGAGCATTTGTGAGTAACTATAATCTATATGTACTTATCGAATATCTGTTATTTATAATAATACGAGCATGGATAATTTGTCCTCGACAAATTAATCACAGAATCACCACGCTATCGCGGGCTGAACGGAAAACCTTCACCGTTGGCTACAACGATATGAACAAAAAGCCTACTCGCGTTGAACAATAACTGACATTTATATAAAGGTTAGCCGCACTATGGATGCGAATTCGCATCGTACGTAAACGCATGATTACTGGTCGTACGAATTGTGTGCGTACACAGAATATTACGTTTTTTTCTGTTCAACGCAATGTTTAAAAATCTCAACATCTTTGAATTGTTTTATACACACGTAGTACTTGAAAGGTCGAGATTGCTCGTGCGTGTTCGCACAAGTCAAATTCCTACGAAAACGCATCCAAAGTGCGGTCGGCCTTAGGTGTAATCGGTTTGTTGACGCTCATAATTGATGAAGTCCTACCTCAACAACTTTCCAAATAAGGCTTATTCGCTATTGAAAGCAATGATGATTTTTTAACTGTTTCAGCCTCAACCTTATCCAACATACGAGCCGCAAATGCCACAATACGGTGAGCCGCAAATGCCACAATATGGTGCACCCCAATATGGACACGACCCTTACTACGGAATCTAAACAGAGTAACAAAAAGTACCTCCCACATTATTATGCGCTGGACGTTACATTCATTTCTCTCTATATTCTTCACAAAGAAAGAACAAGAGTTGATTATATTATTACCTATATTTTTCAAGAGATTTTAAGTACCTACCTACTTTACATCAAAAACTAATAATTTTGTTCAATTTATAATGTAGGTACCTATATAAGATTAAAGCTCAATTTATTTCAAGTTCTTATTACTACTGAATTAAAAGTTCGTTTTGATTTTTACATACTGTTGTTTTCTTTTGCTTTTTTAGTAATGCCAACGCAGCACAATGCCCTTCGCCATTAGGTAGGAATGTCGAGTAGTTATCTTCTTTACTGAATCGCTAGAATATACGTCACTCATGTCATACTTAAGTTCTATAAGAAAGTGTATTACATAAATTAAACTCCTAATTGGGAAGGTCACAAGTTTGTGTTTACTGTTGGCTAGTGTAGTTAATCGCGGCGCGCGCGCAGGCCACACGTGTACTAGAAGTGAACCGCTTTTTCCGATTCGAAGATCGAACAGAAATAGAAGCCTCGCTTAGTTTTACACAGTGTTTGTTCAGTACCGCTAAATGCCGCCTAAATTCGTGAACTAAAATGGGAACCAAAGCATAAACATTAAACGAAAATAAATCCGAAATGATGTTTTTGATAAATATTCCAATAAAAGTGGACATGTCCTTATCGATACAGTAATATCGATCAGCTGTTTATGTGTGGAAGCCGTTGTTCTGTAACGAGATGAGGATCGATTTTATATGGATATTTTTTTTGGTATGAACACTTTGTGTTAATGTATTGAATAAAGCTAATGTTTAACGTGGAATTACCTACCTTTTTCTTAAGTTAATCTATTGTTCAGTGTTTCCAATTAAGGCCTACATAAAACATTGTTACGAAACAAAAATACCTATCTCTATGTTGATTTACTAGATCAGACTGTTAATAGGGGTAATTAAAATGTTTCCATTGCCTTTCCGTAGGACTAGTTCACTCTGGTAGTAGGTACTGCAGAGGTCTAGGCACTACGCCCACGACTTGACAGCCTTATTTCGACCTTCAATGTCAGAACTGATTTCAAACGTCCACTGTGCAATATGGCATGATTTGTTCTAGTTATTTTTGGTAGGTAACTAAGCACCAAAGAAAAAGAAATAATATTATGAAATCCTTAGTAATATTATAAATACGAAAGTGCCTGTCTGTCTGCGTTCCATTCTGTCTGTTACCTTTTCATGGCCCATCTGCATGACAGACTTTCACTTAGCCTATGTTCGTCTCTGGGATACAAAGGCAAGCTAGATCTAGTTTACCTAGCATGCCAGAGACGATCAGGCTCCTTTTTTACCCCAGAAAACCAAAAAGTTCCCTCGCGGTTTTAAAATACCTAAATCCAAAGTCGGCATTTTTTCGTATTAACTAAAAGAATATTAAGTAAGCATTAACCTATTCAGATAACAAACTCTGTAGCCTCGTACAAACGTTACTAAACATTAGGATCGTCCGTTTAAGTAGGTAAGTCATATTATTATACCTACCTATCTACTTATATCTACTTATATATAATATAAGCTGTGATAGCCTAGTGGTTAGGACGTCCGCCTTCTAATCGGAGGTCGGGGGTTCGATCCCGGGCACGCACCTCTAACTTTTCGGAGTTATGTGCGTTTTAATAAATTAAATATCACTTGCTTTACCGGTGAAGGAAAACATCATGAGGAAACCTGCATGCCTGAGAGTTCTCCATAATGTTCTCAAAGGTGTGTGAAGTCTACCAATCCGCACATGGCCAGTGTGGTAGACTATGGCCAAAATACCCTTCTCAGTCTGAGAGGAGACCCGTGCTCTGTAGTGAGCCGGCCATGGGTTGATCATGATGATAAAGATCTATTTATTAATTAAAGTTTCCATAATAAAACTTAAAATTTTGTAACACCCCTCAAGGTATTTGTGAATAGTTCGCTTCTACCTACTCGTAACTAGGTAAATATTCTGTCTTAGAAATTCGCTTTCTATTAGGTGATTTAAGTTCCAGTCTTTTTTGATTAGCTTATAAGTAGTTTATAATCTTAAAAGTAATGACTGAATTAAAATCAAAGATGTTTTAAAGCATAAAAACCATAATAAGTATCATCCATCTATTCGTTTACAAACCCGCTGACCGTCGATGTAAATCTTATAATTTCATTAATATAAATTATTATCCTTTCCATAATACTGGGTTGATTGTAGGTGCACTTGAATGTAGCCATTAAATGTAGATCGCTAAGCATGATAGTCAAGTAACTGCATAGCAAACGACTACAGACCCTGACCCTGAACTAGCATGACGGTAAACTCGAGCGTGTAAGGAATCCAGTCTGCATGCATTTAATCTATTTCCCCATGCTTTTAACTAGTCAACAAAAGTTTTTCAATAGCATTCAAGAGATAAAAAATCCAGTGATGCTAGATTCAATAGCTTAATACTAACATAATGTTTTTTTAATAATTCTACTAATATTATAAATGTGAAAGTGTGGATGTTTAGATGTTTGTTACTCAATCATGCAAAAACGGCTGAACGGATATGGATGAAATTTACACATATGCTACTTTTTATCCCGCAAAATCAAAGAGTTTCCGTGGGATTTTGAAAAATGTAAATACACGCGAACGAAGTCGCAGGCATCAGCTAGTATTGGTATAAAACACAAAAAATGTTTCTACCTGTATTCGGTATAGACTTTGAAACCAGCGTAGTATCACACGCCGAGTATCCACTATCCGCTAGTATCTAAGTAATATAATTAAGCCAATACAAGCTCTTACTAATTTACATACACCAGCATAGTTTACCTATATACATTTTCGTTGTCCATTTGAGTGTGTATCAAATTAATCTTGGTATGTACCCGTTATCTACATTAAAATATATAGATAGAATTTTATAAACGATCTTATATTCCAGACAGTAACAGACATTCCGATTCGGTTCGCTGAGTCGTGGTATGAAGTCCTTCACCTAAAATAAGCCTCTGATAATAAGAAATAATAAACGCTCAAACTATTTAAAAGAACTTCTTATGAATTGATCTTGATGAAATGATTGAAAAGATTGCTGATTGAGAATTTCTAATTTTGTGTTTGTTATTCGCTATCAAGGTAAACAGACCCACACGTACCTACCTATGTTATACCTACTTACTTACTCCAAAGTCGACATGCCGGCACATCGCGATCGGCCTAGGCAATCCCCGTAGGAATGCCCAGAGCGCTTCTTTCTTCACTCTGGGCTGGTTTCCGCACTTAAACGTTTCCGTCTGTTGTGCGTCGCCCAGAGCGCTTAATCCGATGCCAAAACTTCGGCTTTTGCCTAACGAGTTTTCAGGGCTATCTAAAAGTGCCTAAATTCCTAGTCCAAAGCCTACATTTCATTTATAAAAAATTCGACTTTGCCTATTTTTTTTATCTGGAGTTTTATAATATCTTTGCTAGTCGATAAGAAAAATAATATGAGGTGTAGAATTTTAAATACATAAAAAAAATTGGTTCGAGCTTTTTGCATGACGTCACTAAATTATTATTACTCGTACATTCACACCAGCATCAGATATTCCTTTTTTGTTTAAAATACATATTCATGTGGATTAATGGAATGTATATAAAATAAAAATACTCACATGTCCTACAATTACACTGAAATAATAAATGTCACTGTGATCTTTAAATGCGACAAGATCGACCGACGAATTTTAATCTACTTGAGGGCGA
Source organism: Maniola hyperantus (assembly GCF_902806685.2). NCBI lineage: Eukaryota > Metazoa > Arthropoda > Insecta > Lepidoptera > Nymphalidae > Maniola > Maniola hyperantus. The sequence goes on from NC_048543.1 coordinate 7,620,121, forward strand.
AACTGGTCTAGGTATATCACTTCCTTGTGTTTTTGTGTACCGACCTCAATTAGCTAGGTATGTGCAAATATTTTTTTTTAATTTTTATTTAATGAAATGCTTGTAATTGTAATAAGACCAATCTCATAAATACGTTTTTAACTTACGATTTGGGACTGCTAATATAAAATTTATATTAATATAGCAATATGTAACTAACGGCCTACACTCATAGATAGGTCCTTAATAAATAAATAAACTTAATATATAATATTAATAATAAATACAATATATATGTATATATATATATATATTATTAAAATATATATATATATATATATATAGTTACTTAACATTAAATCAAATAATACATATAAATAATAACAAACTATAGACATAAATAAATGTGTGTAATAATAAAGGGTATAATAATAATAATAGTTATATATTATACGTATTTAAGACGCAAGTAAAAAAATGGAAGAAATGCTGAGTGGTAATTTGATATACTTATTAACTTTTAAATAGTAGATAGTACATAGGTCCTATACTCTTGTTTTGACGTTTATTAAAAAAGTAACTTTGAAAAGTCGTCATCTACCCCATGTATACTCTATGACCCCATCAATAGACCTGTACAGCCTCCGATGACATCCTATCATACATATTGATGCAGCCTTACGCATCTTTTGACACCAACGAGCGTGCTTCAAAAATGGCGGGTTTTGCCAAGTAGGTACCTACCTGCTTAAATAAAAAAGTTCTTTGGCTCTCAGAATACACCACTGTGGATTGTAGCAAAAGCCATGACACTTCACAGAAAACAAGCAAGTAGGTAGGTAAACTTTGCTTTGTGGTTTCAAGTTCACCATCGTCTACAATTTATTTGCAATCTTCGAGCTTAAAATACTTCACGATCTGGTAAACCAGAACTGGTTTTCCGCCTCACGCTGCACGATCCGACGAACCATATAAAGTTAATAAAAACAATGTACTTACCTACTTACTTAGTTGTATAAACCAGCGAATTGCAAGTCTAACCCTAAATAAAGTGTACGAGGTACTTAGAACTGCAACACAGTATTAACTATTCAACTATTTCACTTTGTTACCGTTCCTTAGTTTTAAGGCATTTAATAAAGATTTTCTTTTTTCTTCATTTTGCCAGGCTTGCTGTCTATTGTAATGATCTGTAATTACCGTTTAATGGTAAAGTGTTTACCTAAAGTTTAGTAACTTCCGATGACCCCTGACATCAATGGTAACTTCAATACTCCACATGACGGTGAAAGTCATATAAATATTATTTTGTTATGAATTTATTTATTTAATAGCTTTTTCCCTTAAATTTGTCCGCGTGATTTAATTTATACTCGGGGATAATGTAACTATTTATCAGTGAAAGAATTTTAAGTATAGGATCATTACTATCGAAGATTACCACCTACATACGAACTTTTTCCTCTTAATTTATATTTACTATAGGCTGTTTGGAAAATAATAAAAAATCTCAAAAAATTATAGACCGTAAGTAAAATACAAAAAATTATAATATACTTATCTAAATATATAAAAGAAAGACTTATCTATCAACACACAGTTCAAACTACTCGACAGATCATATCAGGCTGAAATTAGGCATGCAAAATGCAGATAGCTCTTATGACGTAGGCATTCGCTAAGAAAGGATTTTTGAAAATTCAACCTCTAAGGGGGTGCAATAGAGGTTTGAAATTTGTGTAGTCCACGCGGACAAAGTCGCGAGCATAAGCTAGTCTACCACTAAAATATTATGTTACCTTATGATTGTACAATATTTTAGAAGTTCTCATTATTTTTTTAAATATAAGTGAAAATAAGTAACTAACTACCTACAAATATTTTTCTTGTAGCAGGTACGTGAGATAATATTATATCAAGGTTTTAGCCTTCTTTAAACTTCTCAAATGGTTTTGACCTCTATGTTATAAAAATGTTCAAAATTGGGTAATATAATTATGTACTTAAAGAAATAACGTCTGTCCAGATAATCAAATAGATATAAACACAAATGTAAAAACCTAGACCAATCAAATGTAACTTATGTAATAATTTTATCTGCGGAATTTTATTACTATACCTAGTGCATAGGTCTCAGAAATCGTGCTATACGAATCATCATCATCATCATGAGCAACTCATCGCCGGCTCACTACAGAGAACGGGTCCTCTCAGAGTAAGAGGAGACACGTGTATGGCCATAGTCTACCACGCTGACCAAATGCGGATTGGCAGACTTCACACACCTTTGAGAACATTATTGAGACTCATGTATGCAGGTTTCCTCACGCCGTTTTCCTTCACCGCTAAAGCAAGTGATATTAAATTACTTAAAACTGAAACGCTATGTGCGTTCGAAAAGTTGCGTCCGAAAAGGTGCGTGTCCGGAATCGAAACCCCCCCCCCCTTCCCCGATTAGGCTATACGAATATTTATACAAAATAAGTGCCTACAGAGCTAATTATTATTACCTATTTAAAATATTATGTAAGTGGTACATATTTTATTAAATATAACCAGCAATGTTCCACGTCAAATCTATCCCGATTGCTCAATTTGATCTGGTTTAGGTATAAGGTTGCACTTGCGTTGTACCTTGTCAAGTCTAACATGATATTAATAATTTACAAGTTGCTAGACCTATAATACTAGGTACCCATTAGGTACCTATTTATTTCAATAATCTGTTATTATTTCTTACTTATTATAAAATGAATATTTATAATAATTCTATTTGATTTATTCCTTTCTTCACATCACTTTTCTTCATAATAATGTGCAAAAAAGTGGTGGTTTAGTGAATTCATGTTAAGTTGCAAAGGTTTGAATATTAAGTACATCATCATTCTTATGCGTTTTAGCAGTTGCAATAAACTATTGCTAAATAAGTTTATTTAGTCATAGTTTATTAGTATTACTTTACAAAATCCTGAAAGGCTAGAGTATTTTATTCTTATCTCGTTGTATATTAAATTATTGCTAAGGACATTCCATTTGATAAAAGCTTTCCGAAGGCCGGCGAGTGCGTGTGCGTATTATAACGTAAGCCAATTAAACAGTCGTACTCAACTTGTCACACCTGTGGTCGTGACAATCATAATATCTAGTCTAGTATTGTAGCTAGCACTGACCTCTACTAATACAAGTACGCTGGACTTGCTCTCGCCAACCTGTTTTTGAAACGACTTGATTATCGCTATTTTAGTGCTGGTAGGAACAGTGGGTTTCATGTGAGCTTACTCGCAACTAAGTACTTAAATGTTAATGATAAGACAACATAGTGTCAACCGAAGACCACTTGACACAATGTGTCAATTTTAATTCCTAGTACACTGGGTGGGGCGATTCCAATCGGCGTAAGAAATATTTGTTTTGTATGGCACATTTCCAGTGTAGGTACCTATTTGTATAATATGTCAATTTTAATAGTTGTCAGTTATTGGTTGGTTATTGGAATAAGTTTATATTGCACTTACGTACAGTCTCACGAGTACATAGTTGACACTTTTATCAAAATAAGTAATTTCTGTTGATTTCAACTGAAAACCGATACTAAAATAGTAGTCATAAAATTTATTAACAAAGTTTCACTTTAACAATCTGTAATACTTAATATTTTTTTTAAATATATTTATCAATCAGACACTACTAGCACATGAGTACTGAGTAGATATATTTACTCGTGTGCTATAAGAGTATATAATTAACTAGACTGCGACTTCGTCTGCGTGGAGTTAGGGTCTTAAAAATCTCGTAGGACCCCATTGATATTCCGGGATAAAAGTAACCTATGTCCTTCCCCGGGATGCAAGCTACCGCTGTACCAAATTTCGTCAAAATCGGTTGAACGGATGGGCCGTGAAAATCTAGCAGACAGACGGACAGACAGACAGACATACTTTCGCATTTATAATATTAGTATGGATTAATTTCCAACACTAGTTATTTTAAATTTCATGCATGCTATACATTGCTACAAAATATAGAATGTCTTATGTCGTACATCCACGACCCCGTTAAAGTCTAATGTATGCAGCCGTAGATAGGTTGTCTACGACAAATTCGTAGACCATCGCAAAAATATAAATGACGTAATGTAAACACAAGCGGATACGACGTGTGCTACGCTAAAAAATAATGTGCCTAATACATTGTTTTTTTTGTCTAGGACTATCTTTGCATTTTTGTCATTCTAATGAAATAGTTAGTCTATTACGAACATAGGTAGAAACATATTTTGTGTTTTATAAATAAACTAGCTTATGCTCGCGACTTCGTCCGCGTAGACTACACGAATTTCAAACCCCTATTTCACCCCCTCAGGGGATAAATTTTCAAAAATCCTTTCTTATCGGAGGCCTTCGTTATAATAGCTATCTGCGTGCCAAATTTCAGCCCTATACCTATTTTTGTGCTGCACGTCAACAGGATATGTTATCACGTGAACGTTACGTGAGCGATCAAGTTGTATGATCGACAAAATAATTGTTCTAGGTTAAATTTCATTAATATTTAATTACCCTTACACAGTTTAAATACTGATGCAACCGAGTACCTCGTGTTTCTAATATAAATACATTTTTAACTTCTTAGCACTCTCAAGGACATTACACTAGCATCAACGTACCTACTCGTAGTAAGAACTATATGATGCCTTAGTCGTCTGTTTTAATTTATTTTTTAAAAATTTCATGGGATCTCTTTGATTTTCCTGGATAAAAGTAATCTATGTCATCTCCACGATGCAAGCTTTGTAACAAGTAGGTGATGCCTGCAACATCACCAATGTGGATTTAGGTTTTCTAAAAATCCTGTGCGGGAACTCTTTGATTTTCCGGAACCTATATCATTTTGCGGGACCCAAACTATCTCTGTACCAAATTTCGTCAAAACTGTTTGAACGGATGGGCTGTAAAATGCTAGCAGGCAGACAGGCAGACAAACAAACACACTAGCATTTATAATATTATAGTATGGAAGTATGGATTTATGAATCATCAACCAATCCAAGTACTTTATTTGTATTCATAAGCTCATCTCAGCATAGTACGCAACAGGTGGAGATAGCAATCGGGGTAGGGAGCCACGCACACCCACTCAGCCCTCACACTCCGGTGCGGGGTAGCGCGGGTGACGTGCGGATGTGTGGGGTGTCTCCCCACCTCATAGCCCGATTGCCATCTCGACTTGTAGCGTACTATACCTAACAGCTTTGTTTTTGGAATACGATTGAAAAAATTCCAGTAGGTATTATTATTCTAAGAAAAAAATCCTTACCTTGCATTACTCTGAAGTCTATTGTTTTAGATATGCAAATGAGCTTAAATTAAAACTATCATCATTAGTCATAGACTTCTATAAAAAAGCAACAGAAAAAGAATCCGCAATACCTACCTAATATTGACTACTTATATTGTCTTAAAAAAGAAAACTCTTTAACCTATGCATTCTTCCTACCCTGACTTACATGGGCGCAGACCCAGAAAACCCTTCAAAAAATTAGGACTTGCCAAAGAGGTATGGAACGCAGTATGTTGAGCTTCACTAGAAAGGACAGGAAGAGATGCAAAAATCTAAGACGAATCTCCAAACTCGAAGATGTACAGTCATCCACACCAAAATACTTAAATGGAGATGGACTGGACACATGCTTCGAGAGAAGTCAAAGAAGTGGACCAAAGTTTATTTATTTATTTATTTATTTACACTTTATTGCACACAACACAAAGTAAACATTGAAAAAACACAATACAGGATCTTAATCTAATAGCTGTAGCATGCAAAGGCGGCCTTATCGCTAAAGCGATCTCTTCCAGGCAACGAAATCACGAATCACGAAAGTTATGAGATAATGGGACGTTAGGGATGGTTCAAAGCGGAAAAGGGGTAGACCATGAGGTAGATAAAGGACGCGCTGGCTGGGCTGACGATATAAAGCAGACAGCTGGGTCACTATGGACAAGAGAAGCACAAAACAGACTCATATGGAAAACCCTGGAGGAGGCCAATGCGTCAGAAGACGCGCTGATCGCAAAAGAACTAAAGTCCGAGATTTGGATTAATTATTAAATGTAAATTCAGCAACAAAGGCTTTATTTATTTATTTAATACTACTGTAAATTTCTTGGTACATACTTACATAGCAATCACAAATACGTCACCGTCACGACTTTGAAGCGACTCCATGGTAATATTCTAATCAACTGCGACATATTATTTTGCAATCTTCCTACTCACCTCACGACTTGTGCTATATAGTTATGTACCTATATTTAAAGTTGCAGTGTCATGTTTCAGTCCTCATGATTTTCATAAATGTGCCTAGCCAACGGCAGAGACCTGGCGCGGTCACTTTATTCTTATAGAAGTCGTAGGTTAAATCGGACCCATTAAATTGCGCTATTGCCGTACGCAATGAAAGTCGTGATAGCCTAGTTGTTAAGACCGCGGCCTCTTAGTCCGGTGGCCTGGAGTCCAATCCCGGGCACGCACCGGACTATGTGCGTATATTAAGCAATTAAGTATCACTTGCTTTAACGATAAAGGAAAACATCGCGAGGAAACCTGCATGCCTAAGAATTAATTCTTAAAGCTGTATAAAGTCTGCCAACCCGCACTTGATCAGCGTGGTAGACTAATGTCTTATATGTATGTATATACCAACCCATATCACCACACATATCTATCACCTTGAGAAGAGACCCTTGCTCAGTAGTGAGCCGGCACGGCGATGGGTTAAATGTGAAGATGATGATGAAGATGATTATGACTGTCGTACGTGCTCACACTTTGCACAAGACTCTCTTAGTTTTAAGAAAAATTGAATCAGTCGACTAAAAGCCTACAAAATAATCATTGTGTATGTAAAGCATTAGCACCTACCTACTTATTATAATTTTAAAGGCTCACGAACTAATTCTAGCGGAACTGCGAGTTTTGATAAGTGATAGTTAAGTACCTATCAGTAATTAGTAATTACCTACTTACAAGTAGTACGTTTATCAAGGACAAACCACAGTCACTACATTAATAATTCAGTAGTTAACTGTAAATTTTAGCATTGTGCTATAAAAAAAATAAGTTTAGACAAAAATAGTCTGAAATGTAGGTAATGTGACGTTCAAATCTCGTTTGTTTTTTTTAAATTTAAGTGGGGTTCACTAACTTCCATACTTTGGAAGATGTTATGGTTGATTTAGTGTTCAAAAAGATGACCCATATATTTTGTCCTTACTTTAAAGTGCTTTCCTAGTGGTAAACTATGGTACTTAGTTAATTAGCTGTTGGTTTCACTGATTACTTTAAAATACCCAAAAACATAGCGGTCATCATAATGATCATAATTTATAACTAGTTAAATTGTTTAAATAAAACCAACTACCTACTTAATTGGTCATATAATTAAAATTAAATTATAAGCCTAAATGTTTGCACAATTAATAAAAAATACTTATCAGATATTTTGTTATTCTTGCTACAATTATAGTTTCGGTAAAACTGTGCTACAACTGTATATTTTAGCCTATAGTCAATGAAAGAAGTATCTACCTAATTGCAATCTTGACACTGAAACTGTCAACTCTCGATACAATTAGGAGGCATACCATCTAAATATATAAAACGAAAAGGTTTGACTGACTGATTGATCTATCAACGCACAGCTCAAACTACTGGGCGGATCAGGCTGATGCAGATAGCTATTATGACGTAGACATCCGCTAAGAAAGGATTTTTGAAAATTCAACCACTAAGGGGGTAAAATAGGGGTTCAAAATTTGTGTAGTATATGCGGACGAAGTCGCCTGCATAAGCTAGTCTTACTATAAAGGTCTGCAGACCGTATGTCCCAGGTATTTAATATTCTATTTTGATTTCGAAAACAAACAGTATCAAAGGTTACAATCGATAATTAAAAATAGGTAGAACAGACCAAAAAAGTTTCCAATGAGATTGAGCATTTATTGTTTAAAATGGTACAAAAATGGTTTTGTATATTGTAAAAATTATATAAAAAAATTAAATATATTATAATTATTTATTAAAATTAACACATGTACGTACGTACCTACCTTTACCTACTTACTCTCTGAATAGCAGTATAGACGTACCCACATGCAAAACCTGAAGCCCTGAAGTTTCTAGATCCAGCGGCAGCTAATATTTAAGTGGTTTAAACTGTATGTCAGTTTATCCTTTTAAATTGTATAAATTAAGACTCTTTTTATTATCTTCGCTGTTAATAAATTGTTGATATACGTAATAAATAATTATACCCTATTACCTGCTGATAAAGAGGCGCCCACGCTTTTGCCTCGGAATTCCAATGTAGAGTTTTTTGATTCCAATTTGGCATTTACGATCACTATGTCACGTTGTGCGTGTATGACTAATTACATTGTACTACAGTTCTACGCAATATTTAAACTCATTTAAACAGTGAACCGACTTCAAAATCACTGAGAAGTTTAAAGTAATAACTTTTAAATTACTTTCAAACCAATAAATAATTTACTCCTAAACCAATAAACAAAAAATCAAAACATATTGTTTATAGTTGTATAGTTTTTGAAGTCAGCGCCAAAAAATCCTATAAATTAAAAAAAGCGACTTCCAAAACCACAAAAAAGTAAAAATATTTTTTGTTTTTACACGTGTACCTATGTATGTTGAGGTCTGGCAAGCTTCACGCTTTTCTAGTTTCTTTTATTATGCTCGTGTAGAAATAAAAAATTATTTTTTACTTTGTAGCGGTTTTGGAAGTCGGTTTTTTAAGTATATCTTTTTTTGAGCTTTTTAGTGTAAATATAGTCATTGCTTGGTATGTACCTAAATATCAATTCTCCGGCAAAACTTTTCGTCCATATTGCTTAGGAGTTCAGTACCTTGCAGCATTAGGATTGAAGAGTTGGGACTTGGAATTCAATAACAAAGTCTATGCTCGGCGTTTACAATATTATTTCACCAGGAACTTTATCCTCTATACTCTTCGTTTTATTTTATAATATCAATTATTATGATTGAACGCTATATGCTATATCTCCTCAGTTACAGTATGGTGAATCCGAGAAATTGCGGTTAGAAATACCTGTATAATTTAATAGTAGTAATCTGAGACTGAAGTGGATAGCTACCTACCACACAACTGCATTTTCTTGGCTTCGAATCAGACGAAATGACATTCGAATTTAGTAAAAAAAACTCAACCCGTATTTTCCACTCGAATTGGTGCACTGCACTAGTGCACAAGCGTAGAAGATTAGAAAACAGTTGACTCTTAGCTAATACATTGGATAAACATGCACATGGCCGTTTGGTGTCTACTTAATATATAATATGTGCCACTCGTGGCCAAGTTTTGTGGGTCTTCATATAAATCGAAGGATCTTAAAGCAATTAGCAAGCAGAATTTACCCCTCAGCTGACATTCACGGAACCATTGGTCTATGTGTATATGTGGCCCCAATACACATCGGCCCAATCATATAGGGCGTAGCGTCCAGAAGCGTCCATTAGCAACAATACTTGCATTGACTTGCAGCAAAAATCAAAATAGTTTTTATTCAATTTAAAACTTTTACTAGTTGGTCCTATTGAATCGTCAAATGCATCTACCACTGGTTCGCGGATAGCCTTTCTTACCGAGAAGAACGCGAGTGCGTACTGCAAGTATTGTGCATATAACTCGCTTTATAAAGCCGACTTTTGCAAGTTTTATTGCTGATGAATACTTCGCTATAAAGAGATAGAATAGTGTGTGAGTAGACAGCACATTTGACTTCACAAGGCCGCGGCGGTCACTGACAGGCGCCGCCGCCGCCGCCCGCCGCCGTTACTACGGCATTCAACCATTTCCGCTCTGGTTATTAGCGCTTCGTTCCACAGGCTTGAACTTTAAGATGAATTCCAATACATCTTGTAGATAGATAAAGCTATAAATACTATATTCATGGATACTTTAAAAAATGATGTAGGTAGGTAGGTACCTACTACCTATACCTAGCTATGAAAATAGATATAAATTTTCTAATATGTCAGTTTCAAGTTTCAAAGGCTACGGCTACCTACTGCATTAAAAAACTTTTTATTATGCGAAAATATACCTACTTTTTCTCTGTAACAAAAACCAGTCCTCAGTTTCGGATAAAAAAGTGAAGGTTAGGTTTTTAAATTAACTTACAGAATTAAGTATAAGTATTATATTTTAGTAAAGATGCAATTTTATTACTAAAATTAGTGGTCATTCATAAATCATGACTTTTCCCCGAAAGTTATATGTTACTAGCATCTTTCGTGTTTTTCAAGTGGCTCAAGGCAACAGACTAGGAAGTAGGTGATACAAGTCTTCGACGGAGATCAATTTTGTTTCTGACTTGCAAGAACTTATACGTAGTACTTCCACTCGGTAGGTACATTATGGAACCACGTCATGTTATATTTTACTTTCGCTTATAGCTATGTACCTACCTAACTATATGATAGAAAATCTTAAAAACAGATAATACTATTTCAAATCGCCATTTATATCTCTGTACATAAAACTGTTCAAAAAGATAGGTATCAAGAGACGGAAACAATACATAAATAGAGATCACTGAACAGTGAATTATGCAAACTCATTTTTGTTTTTTTATTTTAGCCACCAATTTAGGTATTTTATATTTTTATGTCATTGATTTAATAGAAATATAAAGAATATAATATTGAAGTAAAGTTTTCCTTTTTCAGATCTTGCCGTATGTGCTGGTGACGTCACTACCGGTACACAGCCCAGTGAGTCACCACACGAACGTTGAAACCAATCCTGCCAATGTGTACCAACAGCAAACGAATGCTCAAAATATACCAAAGCCCGACGAAAGTTCGAACCATGACGAACAAATCATATCTGTAAGAATTACTTCATCTATCGCAGTTGGCAGATCGAAAGCTAAGTCACCTCACCAAGCCTCTGATAGAAACATAGACCCCATTGAATCTGAATTTCATATAGCTACCCCTGCTATAGAAGAAACTCAACCTATTGATTCTACAACCATCTCCGACACCATATCTACTGTTACAGCTACAACTTTGGGAGATGTTGAAAGTAAAACAGAATTACCGCCGAACCTTGTTGGTGCTAACATTGAGTTTATTAAGCAATTACAAGCGAAAAAGGGAATAAGGGGTCTGAATAATTATGAAAGGCTACATTCTTTTAATTCGGAAGATGACCTGCCTGATTCCAATCAGACTAACGATTCTGTGGCGGAGTCATCTGTACAGTCAGTTTTAAGACAAGATACGCTAGACGATGTACCATTGGCAAGATCAGTGCCGCTGTCTTATAGTTCAAAAAGTTATATTCAGGACCCACCACAGAGAAACTCACACTTATCAAGCGTAAATTTTAACGTAGTTCATGATACACCAAAAGTAAATAATTATAATGATCACGTTTCGGCATACATACATCCCACACAATCAGTAGCAGAATCACAGGAATTTTATAATCAACCTTCTAAGGTTTACGGCCAGCCAGCGCAAATATATAGTGAACCAGCAAAAATTTACAGTGAACCAGCAAAAATTTATAGTGAGCCAGCTAAAGTATACAGTGAACCAGCTAAAGTTTATAGCGAACCTGCAAAAATATATAGCGAACCCGCCAAATTTTATAGCCAACCCGCTTCTTTGCATCTCAATGAAAATACACAGTCAGACGGAGCTCCATGGCCACGAAAACCCCCTAACTCAGGCTATAGCAGTACAGTGATTAGTACACCACCAACTACATCACCTCCATTTCCTGCAAATAGACAACATTCAGGGCACGAGCCTGAAAAAAATTACGAGGTGGATGAAAAAGTTAGTGTTATGACTGATGGACGAACTCATGGTGAGCAGCCCGCTAACCCTGAAAATTGTAAACAAGAGAATTGTAAAGTGGGTTACGTTGTCGAAGGTCGACAGTTCAGGAAATATAGAGTTGAGGAAAGAACCTCAGATGGATTCATCGTAGGAGAATATGGGGTTGTACGCAACGAAGATGGAGCACTAAGAGGCGTCAGGTATACAGCCGATAGCGATGCTAGTCCTCGTCTAATACATGACGCACTTATGAAGTTCCTGCAGTTAAAATAGGTAAATAAATAATAATAATTACACTTATTTTATCAAATAAGTTAGTTATTTGGTGACAAAAGTTTGCTCATTTAATTTATATAATATACTTAGTTTTCTTTCTCAACGCTTTTTTCCATCAATTCACTTGCTGGAAAAGACTGATCAATGCCTCATGTTGTTACATGTTACAATAAACAATAATAACTACATGACTATACCGTATCTTTTGTTTAAAAACACATTCTTCATATTTGTAACGTAGGTATATTATAGGTAGTTCCCTATTTCTATTCTGTGTTTTTATTCCAATTTCCAAGGAATCATGTTTGGTGTAACCTTATCTGTTGCATATTGGGATAATGCAATGTTCGTTCACATAAAATAAAATAACAAGTTAAATAAATCGACCCAAGTAGGTACCTACTTCGTGTGAATTTACCCACTAGGTGTAATTTTGAAAGCATTTTTAATAAATTGGTATTTTGATATGGATTTTTATTTATACCTAATATTTAATAACTAAACTGACGGCTGATGATGATGATTATGATGAAGCTGACCAAACAAATTATTTTTAAACGTTTAATAATAAAATCTACTGCGATAAAAGCACAGCAGGACAGTAATGTCTAAGTACATCAAATGTATATATTTATGGTACCTCGTGGCAATTAGAACTTTTACTACAGATATTGTAGCTATGTTGGGATGTCCCAATATATAATAACACCAGATGATAACCGTGACTTCGTCCGCGCGGATTTAGGTTTTTTAAAAATCCCGTAGGAACTCTTTATTTTTCCGGCATAAAAAGTAGCCTAGATAATATGTTATTCAGGGTCGGGATAATATGTTATAAGCCATAATACATATAGATATTTTCCGAATTTCAGGCAAATCAGTTCAGTCATTGTGGCGTGAAGACGTGAATGATGAAACTAATATACCTGTACTAAGGGTTGCTTGTATTATTACGGTATTCTAATATAAAAACAGCAGGCTATGAGGGAACAAACACTTTTATTCAATATATAACACATACAAGCGGCCCAAAGGCTAACATCTGTTCAATAAATAATACCTATCATATTCATTTGTAATATTATGTAACGGACACCTATTTTGTATAAAAACATACACAACAACATGTCCAGTTTTATGCAAACAGTAGGTAAGTGTTTACTAGCGCATTTTTTTTAAATTTAATTTAATGGTATTATCTAATACTTAGTTTATTCAAATGTCTGATTTTGTTTTAATTAATTAATAAATAATTATGTAAATAAAATAGTCTACATTAATTTTTACACGATTAAAACAATGTAGGTACCTATAGGTACTTAGGTAGGTATACCTTGCTGATAATATTTTATATTATACAATACGTACTCGTAGGTACCTACAAGTTGAATCAGCAAAATTCGGAAAGATGGTCACATAAGAATTGAGATTTCATATTTATTAGTTCTTCAGTCAAAATCATAGTTGAAAATAATATTATATTATTGCAGACCCAATAAGTTGTAAAATTTTATCTAAGAACATTTTATCAAAATAATTGATATGTGGGATCCATTGAGCGAATAGCGTCAGTAATACGGGAATGGCGCGAAAATTAGCGATTGTCATTGGCTGTTCGATCAGGTACATCGATGTAACTTCTGTGGTGTATCGTAATTTGTAAGTACCCTAATATTTCTTTTAGAATCGGTTGGATTTTGCTACATATTTTCCATCCCATACAAAAACTTATGATCAGATTTGTACACAGTTTTGGCATAGACTCATTTATTACATCGAAAATATAAAACATGCATATAGTTGAACAGTAAATATAAGTATTAATCTTAATTCATGTCATAACACTAGGTATATTATCTTTTAAACTTGAAATTGAAATAGAAAAAATTGATTCCAAAACCATAAAAAGTGCAGATTGAAACTTTCAACTATATTTTTCTCTATCAAGCGTTTAACATTTTTTGTTTGTAGACACTTAAAACTAAAATTACTTTATAACTTATGACTATTATCTATTATTGGTGCCGTAAATATAGGTCACAAAGACTTTAGTACTTTGTAATCGTAACTCGTAACAATTAGATACGTTTACAATTCAAGAATAATTTAATTAATCCATTTCTTATCTTGTACTTAGACATTATATATGTACGTCCATAGCTTATAATATTCAATTACTCAAACACTATAATTTATAAGCAGTATTACAGCCCTGCATTCAGTATACTTGTTGCAGAGTCACTCGAGGGAGGAGGGACTGTTTAATCGAAGTTTTAGTTTGAAAGATGTTAATGCTTCCTAAGGGCTTAATATGAAAGCCATAATATACTCGTATTAATAAATAAATTGTGAAATAAATTTTTCTTACTGTTATACTTTAAGGCTCTCTCCCTCCTACGTAACAGGTACCGTAAAATATAATGGATACCCCTATCTGATGTGCCTTCAAGCAGCGATTGAATTTGTACGCATTAGGTACGCAAAATGTTATTTACTGTAACCAGGGCTATTAATAAGCTTTAACGTTCACTAGAATTAAACAGCAAAACTCTACTACTACTTTCGACAACAAAAACAGTTCAAAAAGACCGCCAACATACTAATCATAGTAACCGATATTGATTAGTACTCGATCCATATTGTGCACAAACAACATACACATCACTCGTGGAAGCACTTTAAATCTATCAGACGACCAACTTTTCAGTCGGATTCTATAATTTCGATTTTCGATGTTCATTTTTATGCTACCTACTGAGTGAAGAATTTTTATTTTCCCTGTTAACATGGTCACATCATTGGAGTTTATGGATAGGCCTACTCATTTCGTAATGAATGCGTGATGTGTTCACAAAAATGTACCTGAGTTCTTTAGTGATATGTCTCTTTTTTGTTTTTATAAACATTTTTACATGGCGCTATGCACAACGATGGCATTATATCTACTGTCAAGCAAAAGCCACATATACTTCAAGACTGATTATATAGGTACCTACACCTGAGCGTACCTTATACCATATTATGACTGTGCCTACGTTCGATTGCTGTCAACCATTGAGGTAGGAGGAATCTACCCTGTCAACCAAAACGTGCGTCTGACTGTCGACCAAATCTATCGTAATTTAGCAAATTAAATAGATTTTATGAGCACGGGTTTTACAAAGGGCCTATCTAATTGGTAGGAAAGTACATCGATGTATAAAAGGGACAACGCGAAATACTGGACAGGTGGTACAAGACAGCTGCCAGAACCGCAGGAGGCATATTCAATGGGAATGTAGGTACCTATGTGAGAGATTCAGCCGAATCAACCGCATCGAATGCTGATGACGGCAAAGTTGAAGACTCAAGTGACCTTTCTTGTTTTCTTTGAAGTGAATTCATTACGTGCGCCTCTACTTGCAGATAGTCTTTTCTGATGCGATCACCTTTAGAGCACTTTAAAAAACTAATGGATGTATTTAACGACGTAATAAAATGTAATAAGCACATATTATAGTACAGTAAGATTAATAAACTAGGAAAATTATATAGATTATCTATTTCTTATAAAACTAGTCGATGTTGGTAGGTAATAATTTTTCTATTAATAAAAATAAGATCCCTAACCAGAATTATTATCGTTTATAAAAGTCACCTACAAATAAATGAATATTCAAGCATTGATAATAAATAGATCCACGGGTGGGATACAATATAAAACAGTCACCAACAAAAAAGTAGGTTGTCTGTGATGGTGGTCCTTATTAATCCTAAATTTTATCACAATACTGAATCGCCAATTATTATTATTATTTAACACCAACTTAAAAATAAATAGGTAGGTACCTGCTAGTAATAAATTATACTCATAATAGGATCTAGTAAGAAGTAAAAACCAAAGAGATACATAAAATACCTGTAGGTATTAATTTGGAGACATACATTTTACCTGAAATGATATATGAATCAATCTGAATTTTATGTCATGGAATAATCTATATTTTATCTACTTATAATCAAACTGTAACGTGACGATTTCTTTACATTAAATATATTAAGAAAATTTAATATGAATATACTATATATAGCATTATTATCGACATATTATAGCCCAAAACAGTATATTTTATTTACTTTTGTCCGTCTGTCTTCTGTCTGTCGGTCCGTGCATGCTTCACGCTTAAACTACTGAATGGATTTGAACCTATTTGAACGCATCTTGACATACTTGCCATAGAGAGCTAAAACGGATATTATTCCGAAAAAATAAGAGGGGTTCATTCAGGATAGGGAATGAAATTTTCTGTCGATGTCCCTCCAAAACTCCATGAAAACTAAACCGATTTTGAAAAAAAAATTACATAGTCAAATTATTGGTTTTATGTTTTTAAAGATCTGACGAAGTCCGTGGTCCGAGGGTTAAGGCTGGGCGTTGAGTCAATGAGTGAGTCAGGTGAGGATTGATCGATAGTTATGTTACAATATTTCATATTTTTCTTGTATTGTGAGATAGGCTTGCGCTTGATGTTGACGACAATCATACCAAGGAAACAGAGCAATGATAAGGACTGAGGTCTAGGTTGGAGCGCGCTTGCCTAGAAGATTCGCTCCTATTATCTCTAGCGGCTCTTGCCTTGAAGGTTATAAACCTTTTTAAACCAAGTACTATAAGAGTAAGCTATCGCTTTATATCAATTATAAAAACAAGCAAAAGCTTAACATTCAACAATTAAATAAGTAGCTAGGTACATAAATGTAAATAAGTAAAGTTAGCTTATTTTACTAGATATATGAAAGTTTTAATATAATCTTAATATAATTATAATATACCTATTAGAGGCGACAAAAACACTGGGATAGAGAAAATATAAATAGTAGATACTAATATAATAAAGTAAGTACAGTATAGATACGCGGCGTAAAATAATGTAGGTACATTGACCTTTAGAAAGAGATGGCGGTTTTGTAGAGCGGTGTCTCTCTCGTTGAGACCGACAAAACGTCACATAGGTATGAGTGACGGAGACAAAGCTCTACAAAGCCAAAATCTCATTCTAAAGATCGATGTTCATTGTTTTCTGCCGCGTACTGTAAATAATTTAATGAGTGCTTGGTCTTGTATATTATAATAATAATTGTCTAGTAGAACTTTTGTTTAACAGATATGTTAAATTCGATATCATTTTTATCTAGGCAGGTACATACCTACCTACCTAACCAAACCACAGATTAGGTATTAGTTACCACGAGCAAACAGGTAGCCGACAGTTAAATAAAATAAAAGTAAATAGGTATTACCTACGTAGGTACCTAATCGTAATCGTATCTAAATTAATACCAACGCTAAAGGTAAAAGGTACTCGTTATTACCATTTTATTTTAATAATTTCAACGATTAATACAATAGGTACCTAAATAATTGGTAGTGACACACAATATTTTGTGCCAAAATTCAGATCAGAATGTCGATGCGCATTAATTAATATCTATATTTGCTGAAATAATAATATTATACCTAATATAGTTACATAGTGACAAAATACAGAGATGACCATGAGATAACAAAAATAAATTCTACATTTTATATCTGTCAATTCTTTGTAATAGGTAGGTAAGTATGTTACGTCTATATGTAGGTATAGTATCTATCTCCAGACTGGTACGGTGGTAGTTTTTCCAAACTAGGTAAGTAATTGTATAGGGGTTAGATTTGAATGGACATATTAAATAATAATTGCTTTCCTTTAAAAATGAAAACTTGCAAGAAATAAATAGGTAGGTACACTGAGAAATTAGTTTTTTTACAGGCAGGTATAATTTGTTTAGGATCGAATTTTATACGAATCATTTGTTTCGATTTTCATAGTTTTACGATGTTCAATTGTGCAATCTTGAGATAAAGTAGGTACCTATTTAATCATAAGTTTCCGATTCTTGTTGCACCAGTTTAAATCTCCTCGGACTCTTAACGGAGATCGATCCGTGTCCATCCAACGACAATCTTCCTTTCATTTGCAAATACCTATAAACAAGAGAAAATAAAAAATTATGATCATAACCTTGTTAAATCTAAAACTAGCAAGGAAAGCGAGTAAATATTTATGATTTATTACTAGATGATGCCCGCGACTTCGTCCGCGTGGATTTAGATTTAGATTTTCCGTTGCTTGGTATAAGTCCCGCAAATTACTATTACGCTGGAATCATGTCTCATTAACATCGAAATGACGTTATTTGACGTCAGCCAAAATAAAAATATTCCATCAGCTCGAAACTTCAGTCTAGTGATGACGTCCCTAAAATGGCGGTCATTAGTAATTTGCGGGACTTATACCACCTTTTTAAACAAAAAAAGAATAAATGAAATCGGACTACGCGTTAATGAATCACAACTAAGTAGGTATACATTTTGACTTTCATCCCCTCTCCCAAGAGGATCATGCTGCCTTATCGAGAGTTACATTTTTGTTCCGTTTGCCGTGGAGACCCTGGGGCTATGGAGTCTTAGTGCTAAAAAAAAACACGAGACATTTCACAGCGATTAATAGCCTCATCTGGTGACAGAAGGGCTAGCTCATTTTTTGCGCAACGGATCTGCCTGGCTGTCCAGCGCGGAAATGCAGCCAGTATTCTTGGCACCATTCCACGCGGACATGATTTGTATAATAATCAGATAAGTTAAGTTTTAAGTTTTATTGTAATACATATTTTCAATAAAAAAAAGGTAGGTGTAGTAAGTATTCAAATCTTCTTTCTTCTCTTGCGACTTGGATATTTTTCAAAATCTATATATGGGTATAAAATTATTGTGTCTTAATATATTTAAAAGAAATAAGGTTTAGAGAGACTGACTAAAATTCTACATACTGACTTCTTAATATACCGGCAGACGAGCTTAGTTGGACGTTGTTGCCACTCATCCAGGACCTCTTTGGGTGCTAAAACCTACAAAAACAAAGCATTAACGTTAGATAGTGTTTTGGTAAGTGCATTCTATTACCGATAGATAGCGCCGTGTCCTGTTCGGTCTATCGGGTTCAATAACACAAAGTTCACACCAATTAATTACGGATTTATTAAAGTTACAATGTTACAACATAAAATACAATTAATACTGTGAACAAACTAAATAGCAAAGGACTAGTTACTTCGGCGGGCAGGGAGCAACTAAACTGCTCACGCTAGTTCTACAAAATATGCCCCGTGTGACGAACTGCTAGCGTCAGCAGCTCCCTACAGTAGGTAAGTACCTGGTCGCCTTTAAGCCTGTCTAACAGCGTGACGCAAACAACAGCTGCCTTAATGCCGGCGTGGTGCGTCAGTGCAGCAAACGCCAGCGACTCCATCTCGATATTCACGACCCCAGCCTTGTGGATGCTCTCCAAGTACTCCATTTTGTCGGGTTCTGTGAAGTCACAGAAAGCACCGTCGAGACGTCCTTGGCCTGGAATTTTAAATAGGTACAACTGCTTTTAAACCGGATAAGTAGAAAGGTACATACTGACACCAGACAAACAGCTGACGATATCAAGCGAGTCGCAGGGAGCAGCTGGATTCAGGCGGCGCGGCGCAAGAATGTGGCGTGTGATAATCGGTTGAGCCGTTTAGAGCCACAAGTGGACATAGAACAGACATACATACAGGTCAAACACATAACCCTCCTTTGGGCTTAGTTAAGTAAAAACTCATAAGCCCAACAAGACGAACATAATTATCTCTGATCGGAAGACACTCCCTCAATATTGGCAGAAATGCATTACTGCACAGAGAATGCAATTTTAGCCAATCACAATAATTGAGATTGTAATAATGATTGATGTCAGGTTTTCCGTACTGGATAAAGCAAGTCTCACTACAACTTGTGGCGGCAGCGGCGCGCAACTACAGGAGCGCGAGTTCTACGTGCGCTTCTCAGTGTGAACTACTTACTTTCATACAGGTCTTTGTTAAGCAAATTCTAGGAGCTGATACGTACTTACCTAGGTAGCTGTGTTGTAACAAAAACAATAATATAGTACGCGACAGGTTGAGATAGCAATCGGGGTATGAATGCTGACAATATCAAAGAAATAGGCTACTTAATTAAAATTAATGTATTATAATGATATATGGGGGACATTATTACATGATACCTACCTTCATAGAAGTCGTAAGTGCACATAGTCTTGCCCGTCACAGTGTCGTAGGGATCTTCGGGGTCAGACAGAGCCTTCAACTCCCGAACTAGCCTTTTATCCAACTTTGCAAGTCGCTGAATTGTCTTACCGAGAACCGTCTGCAAAACAAATAAGTAAAATACTAAAATATCAATAGAACCAGAATAGAATTAAAAATCAAAGATAGTCTAGGGGTATAGACTTCGGCCATCTGTTCGAAGTGTCCGGGTTCGATTCCGGGCACGCACTTCTAATTTTTTAGAGTTATGTGGGTTAACAAATAAATAATATCACGTGTTTTAACGGTGGAAGCCGGAAGAGGTATGGCAGTTTTATTAAACCATTTAATGTTTTATCTATGAATTAAATACACACCTACTCCTAATCGATTACAATGCAGCGTCGTACCGGAACGTTAAATTTTTTGCCGACAAATCTTTGCCAGTTTGGTGGTTGATAGGTAATATATCAAAACTTCCCACCAGACCAGAGACCATTTAGAAATCATAAATTCCCTAAATATCTCCCACTAATATGACCAAGACATTAGAGATGAAAAGACCATCAAACTGTGTCTGACCTGCGCCCACTCCTAGTAGTATCTACTTCTATTAATATTACTCCTTCTTTAGTATAAGCTCGCGACAGGTCGAAATGGCAATCGGGGAGGGAACGCCCCGCACATCCGCACAGCCACCGCGCTAACCCGGTGCGGGCGAGCGTGGGTAACGTGCGGGTGTGCGGGGCTTTTATTGGTACTCCTTACCAATTCGAGAACATTCCGAAGCGCACCGTCGACTGCCTCTTCGGAAATGATGACGGTGCCGCCCTCGTAACCGATGCCTCCACACGTGCCGATCCTGAAGAACACTGGATCGCGTACCTTTGCATGGTACATCAGTTTTATCACCTCGTGCAAGAGGATTCCCACTGACGGGATACCCATACCGTGCTGAAAGTATACAAAAACATTGATTCATCTGTAGGGAAGGTATAGTACGCGACAGGTTAACATGGCAATCGGGGTATGAAGTGAGGGATCGCTCCGCATACCCGCTCGTCACCCGTGCTATCCCGCACCGGGCTATAGCGTGGGGGCTGTGCGGTGTGTAGGGTGTTCCCTCCCTGATAACCATCTCGACCCGGAATCCTTGGGTACGCAGACGACAGCACAGTAATGGAGAGATACATATCCAGTCCACGCGCTAGCAGTTCTGAGATCAATGAACTCAGAGAGGCGATGGTACTGCGGTTAAACTCTACTCTGAAATACGTTTCAGATTGAGGTGATGCCAATTTGGTAGAATTTAACGCTACCAAAACGCAGGCGTGTCTACTCACAGCAAAGCGGAGTCCTTTTACTTTGACTCCTGCTTTCCGGAATATATCCATTAATATCACTGATCACATTGATCTCCTAGGTCTCGACATCTCAGCTAACATCAACTTCGGAAGGTCCATCGAAGTCAAAGCCAAGACTGCCGCAAAAAAACTTGGCATTCTTAACAAGGTCAAGCAGTACTTCACGCCGCGCCAACTGGTTACTTTGTACCAAGCTCAGGTCAGGTCATGCATGGAGTACTGCAGTCACCTCTTCGATGGCTCCGCTAAGTACCAACTAGCGGCTCTGGATGCTGTTGATCGTCGAGCTAGGAGACTCATAGGCAAAGACTCCCCTTTACTGGCGAAACTACAAAGTCTCGATCACCGCCGCAAGGTCGCCGGCTTATCAGTGTTTTATAGGATATATTTCGGAGAGTGTGCTCAGGAACTTTTCGATCTTGTCCCCCCTTCACCATTTTACCACCGAACCGCAAGACGTCGGGCGAGTTTCCATCCTTATGTCGTCGACATTCCATCTACACGCACGAGACGTTTTGCGTCATCATTCCTCATACGTATGGCTAAGGTTTGGAATACTATTCCGCGATATGGGTTTCCTACCAATTACAACCCGGGTATCTTTAAACAAGAGTGAATAGGCATCTTCTAGGTAAACGCGTCCCATCTTAGGCCACATCATCACTTCCCATCAGGTGTGATTGTGGTCAAGCGTACACCTATAATGAATATAAAAAAAAAAAAAAAAAAAAAAAAAAAAAAAAAGTCCTGTCGCCTAGTATACCTATTACCTACCCTAAAGTTTTTTTCATTTATTTTACCACTATACCCGCGTGATTAATATATACATACCCTTACCAAATTATAGCTTTCTAGTACTATAATACTTAAGGTTCGTACGCACCTGAGCGGCGCGGCGCGGCGCTTCAGTGAGCTTCACGTCGCGGCACAGAGCTTCAAAATATCATTTCTATCATTTTGTATGGCGCATATCGCACTAGAGCGGCGCGGCGCGGCGCTTCACCGCGCGTTGCCGCGCGGCACGGCTGGAGAGAATATTTTGAAGCGCACCGAAGCGACGCGCAGTGCAGTGACGCTAGTGCGACATACCCAGCGGCGCGGCGCGGCGCTTCAGTATGCGTACGTCGCTCGAATAAGATACACGCGCATCTTGTTAGGTATTTAAAGTACAGGCAAGAATCGGCAAGATAGACCTCAAAATAAATAACGTAGGTTTAATTTTTGACACATGACGTGTTCCTCATGCTCTTAGAAGTATATCCTCAAAGGTCCCAACCCCTAGGATGTCGGCTTCCCCCCTTCCCAGTGTCTAAATGTATAAATGTCTCTCCGAGCGTTATGAGAAAACATCAATGGTAAAAATAATCCTGATTAAATAACTATAATATATTATGTACATAATATTATACCTACCTACTCATCTAGGTAGAATTAATAGTTTCGGAAATATGCCTACCTATTGTTGTACTTGTGTTTATATTATACTAGCTTATGCCCGCGACGTCGTCCGCGTGGACTACACAAATCTCGAACCCCTATTTTACCCCCTTAGGGGTTGAATTTTCATAAATCCCTTTTTAGCGGATGTCTACGTCATATTAGCTAGTTAGCTAGCCAGCATGCCAAATTTCAGCCCGATCCGTCAAGTAGTTTGAGCTGTGCGTTGATAGATCAGTCAGTCAGTCACCTTTTTCTTTTATATAGGTATTTAGATATAATATGTACCTGTGTTTACCTGCATATTTTATATATTCTATTGCACATAAAACAAAGACATTTTGCGAAAATGCTTTTTCTAATGTAATTTCCACAGAACCTAAGGGACTAGCTGATGCCCGCAACTTCGTTCGCGTAGATGTAGGTTTTTTAAAAATCCCGTGGAAACTTTTTGATTTTCGGGATAAAACTAGCCTATGTGTAGGTACACATAGGCTACTTTTATCCTACAGGGTATAATCTATCTCAGGTATATAGGTACTAGTAGGTGATTCCCGGAAATGTGCTCACCTATAGAAAAATCTAAATCCACGCGGACGAAGTCGCAGGCATCATCTAGTTGCATTTTTTTTTAGATTTTTAATCCCGTGTGAACTCTTTGATTTTCCGGGATAAAAAGTTGCCTACCTCTGTCAATTCCCGGAATGCAAGCTACCTCTGGTCCAAACTTCATATAAATGGGCCTTTAACAATCCTGTGGAAATTCTTTCATTTTCCAGGATAAAAAGTAGCCTGTCCTTCCCCGGGATGTAATTCAACTTTGTACCAAATTTCATCAAATTCGGTTAAGCTGTTGAGCCGTCAAAAGCTAGTAGATAGACAGACAAATACACTTTTGCGTTGATAATAATATAAGTATGGATATGCATAAATATTTTTTTATAATTTCCATAAAAACTATCATCATCATCATCATCATCAACCGATAGATATGTCCACTGCTGGACATAGGTTTCTTGTAGGATTATATTACCGACCTGTGTGGTATACCTATTGTTTCTAATGTAATTTCCACAAAAACTATTAGGCAATAGCATAAAGAATTTTGTCTTCGACATTCTGAAGTAAATGTGAAATGGTACAGAGTCATTAAGAAGGCGAGGAAACAAAATGTGATATCCTTCTTGATAGCGTGACTTTGGTATGTCAGCAATCCATTTCTTCTTCTTTTTTAGGGTTCCGTACCTCAAAAGGAAAAACGGAACTCTTATAGGATCACTTTGTTGTCTGTCTGTCTGTCTGTCTGTCTGTCTGTCTGTCTGTCTGTCTGTCTGTCTGTCTGTCTGTCTGTCCGTCTGTCTGTCAAGAAACCTACAGGGTACTTCCCGTTGACCTAGAATCATGAAATTTGGCAGGTAGGTAGATCTTATAGCTGACATTTGGGGAAAAATCTGAAAACCGTGAATTTAGGGTTAGATCACACAAAAAAAATTAAATTGTGGTCATGAACTAATAATTAGTATTTTCAACTTTCGAAGTGAGTGACTATACCAAGTGGGGTATCATATGAAAGGTCTTCACCTGTACATTCTAAAACAGATTTTTATTTATTTTTATGCATCATAGTTTTTGAATTATCGAAATCATACGACTGTAGTACGGAACCCTCATTGCGCGAGCCTGACTCGCACTTGGCCGGTTTTTTCTCTTCGATAATTCGTTCTTCTTCTGCACAACAAAGAAATAATAATCAAATCCTCTTCACTGTCGCTCATCTTGCGACGTTGTTGCTCGTACGCGAACGGGTGTAAAAGTGACGCGCAAGTGACGCGAGCTGCCGCGTACTGAAGTTGTAGTGCGGTAGGCACCGTCGAGCGGCCTGAGGTGAAGCGTTCTGCAGTCGGACTGAAGCGCCGCGCCGCGCCGCTCAGGTGCGTACGAACCTTTAATATGAAATAAGTCGGAGATGGACGGACGGACAGACAGACTGACGAGCGAAGCTATAAGGGATCCTAGTTTACTACGGAATCGTAAAAAGACAATTCTTTCATTTACTGTAGTCAGATTAATGATAGTTTCTTGGGGTTAATCAAAGGTGACATGCATATTCGATTCGTCTCAATATTAATACCTCGTTAACAAGGACAGCTGATTCATTAGCTCAATTGAAAAGCGTCGCTTTTTGCGCTCTTGTTATACAAGTTCATCTTTATTGGCGAATGGAATATTTGCACTACGCAAGTGATTAAACTAGATGTAGGTACGATTGAACAATAGGTCGTTTGAAAAACTACTATATCGAATTCTTTCATCTTAAGCCGAGTATAATGTATATTATTGTACCTACTTTCTCGTAGATTGGTATCGGTAATTTACTTTATGCATTCAAGCAAGGTCACTAGGTACCTATAGTCCACGACAGGTCAAGATGGCAATCAGGGTATGAGGCGGGGGACGCCCCACACACCCGCATGTCACCCGCGCTCGCCCGCACTAGGTTAGCGCGGGGGCTGTGCGTGTGTGCGGGGCGGTCCTTTCATGATCTTTCATGGGGAAGAGGAACTGGCGTACAAAACGGTGTAACTACCTACACTTCTAATCAATATATTATATTCTTTTTTCTTTAATATTGACCTTTTGGCCCATTGAATACAAATCTGCTCATTTCTAACCCAAATGGCCTAAAACTGTGCTGAAATTGAATACTTAGAGACTTCATGGTTCGAGTGGTTCGGTTTCAAACAAAACGACCTAAAATAGTTCCAAAATTGAATCCGAATTCGTGATTTTGATCAAAATGGTACAATAACAGTAAAGTTTCATCAGCTTTCCTTCAGTTTTTTGCTACTCCATTAAACTCTTACTTATGACAACGAAACGTTACTAATATAACCAAAGACATTTATTACCAAAATCTTCGTTGTGACGACACCTATGGATCCCAGACGTAGTCACTAACAAAGCTCTGAGTCACTCAGCGGGTGATGGAGAGAGCTATGCTTCGAGTGTCTCTCTACGAAATCAAGTTAGAAATGAGGAGATCCATAGGAGAACCGCAGACAGAGTGACCGACATAGCTCTACGGGTTGCGAAGCTGAAGTGGCAATGGACAGGGTACATTGTTTCAAAAATCAATAGACGTTAGTGTCCCAATACTCCAAAAATGCTAGAATGGTCGCTAGATCGACAGACTGCAGACGACATCAAATCAAACGAGTCACTGGGAACCGCTGGATTCAAGACCGTGGGGTGTGGAAATCGCCTACGTGATACGTCCCGCCGTGGTCTAGTAAGTAGTACATCTAATAAGTAGATGACGATAATGATGATGACCATAATGATGTGATACACAAATACTCACACTGATACACAGAACGGGGCCGACTTTATACATGGAGTAGCGGTAAGAGAACTGACTGATGTCTTGCAGCGTGGTGCCGCAGGGCAGCTTGTGCCCTATCTCTGCCATTATGGTGTACGCGAACTGCTCCATGCGCTTTGGTGTGCCGCCCATACAGACGAACTGAAAAAATTAAATAAACTGAAACAAAATGCTTAGCATAAGGCCGCGATTACATCTGTAAGTTTTACTCACGTAAGTAGCTTACGTAGTTAATTGACAAAAAACTTACTAAGGTAAATGACACTTATTTACATTACTATATTTGTCGTAATCTACTTAATTGAGTAAAACTTATAAAATTTAATTTAGTTTTTTGTTTCCTCCTTTTTTCACTGCGTAGCCGGTCAGTATTTCTTAAACGATAGTTTTTTGTAAAAACAATCTAAGAAACCTCATAATGATTTTAAAATAAGCAACCTAGCTACCTACCTACCTATTTAAGTATCATACGAGGAAATGATACGTATTACATTAGAACTCCATAAGTAAGTGTGTATATTAGTAAACGGATGCCAGGTACACCTGATAGAGTATCGATTTATCGCAGCTCTAAGGTGCCAATCATGGCTGAAAATTATTGTTCTATGGCACGCAAAACATTTTTAAGCATCAGATTGTTCTCTTAATACATTACTAGCGACCCGCCCTGGCTTCGCACAGGTAGCTTATTATAATTATTCTATAATTTTTTGAAATAAAATATAGCCTATATTACTCAGGAATAATGTAGCTTTCTACTGGTGAAATAACTTTTAAAATCGGTTCAGAAGTTCCAGAGAACCCTCTACAAACAAACTTACAAACTTTACCTCTTTATAATATTAGTAAGTATAAGTAAATAAATAAAATCATCATACTGAATGCTTGAATATTATAAATGCGAAAGTGCGTCTGTTTGCCTGCTAGCTTTTCATAGCCCTTCCGTTGGTACAGAGTTAGATTACACCCCGGGGAAGGACATACTTTTATCAAGGAAAATTGGAGTTCCCACGGGATTTTTCAAACGCAGACGAAGTCGCGATCTTCATCTAGTATTATATAGGTATTAGGTACCTACACTACCCAAGTGATTGCAATAATATAATTATATACATTTGTTACGAGGGGACCACGTCTGACCTAACTCGGCATCACATGATATTATACGATCAATAACAATACGTAACACTTAAACAATAAATAATACGAACTTACTACGACAATCAGATAACTGTCCTTGACCGTAACTTTACATGGAAAATAGAATTAGTCGGTCCGCTACGTCAGTCTGGAACAGCTAATCTCAATAAATATAGATGCACGGATACGTTTTCGGCAGTGACGAAACCGAGGCGATTCTGCTAGCTTTATAGTTTATACCTACAACGCTAGTTTTAGTATAAGCAAAACCTGAAAGTAGTTTGTTCAGAATCGATAACAGAATCAATTGCAATCATTTTAACACCGTGTTATATTTTGCACAAAAAATACTTCCTATTCCTAATAAAAAATCCTGCAAGTTTGGCCACCTAGTTGAATGGCCGCATGCACCAGCTGATTCGAGCCGCGCAAGCGCCAAGCGGCAGCGCACACGATCGCCGCCAACCGTCCTGTTCGCTTGGGCTGGTAATGTTTTTGCGAGAGTAATGTTTAGGCTCGCAGGAGGTGGATGGAAGAAAACTAGTCGGCGATAATATCCTTATAATAATTATATTCAAAGTTACATTTAAATGAAAAGACTAAAAACTAGTGCTTATCTCTAAGGATGAGAATATTCTAACTTAATATTACGATTCCCACATCGCGCGGGTTCTGGTATGACGCCGCGTCAGCTATACGGGTCGTATTCGTACGTGGGAATGGGAATGCATGTTGCGCTGGCTCACTATGTATCAGCCGCTGGCTTCGCCTGCGTAACACCTCCCCCATCAGATCGGCGCATATGGAACACCTTGGCTGTGAATTGCGCCGAAAGGTCATCGGATGAAGAACTCAGAATTTTGGTTATGTTTCTTAACTGCAAGGTCTTCGTGCGATGTATTTTCTGATAAACTGTAATGATCATATTCAGTCTGCAGGTTCCAATTAATATGGCGAATGGTAATGATTGTGTGATAAATAACTCCATGGTCCGTACTTGGAGGTAGAGTGATAGGCGTTTGAGATGAAACCTTTGCACTTGCATCATGTAGGTGATCCAGTTTTGTGGACTTCAATTATTCATAACGTGGAGATGGTCTTGAGTCAAAGGATTCTTCTTTAGGTAAAACTA
Organism: Maniola hyperantus; assembly: GCF_902806685.2. Lineage (NCBI taxonomy): Eukaryota > Metazoa > Arthropoda > Insecta > Lepidoptera > Nymphalidae > Maniola > Maniola hyperantus. The sequence goes on from NC_048543.1 coordinate 7,648,856, forward strand.
TAACTTGGATGGCTATGTCTTCTTCTATTCTGGGTAAGTGTAAATCTATAAGCTTCGTATATCGGCATATTATAATATAGATAACCTTTGCTGGTCTTCGGGCATTCAGCCTCTATGTACCTGTATTCGTTCAAGCAAGGAATGGATAATAAGTGACAAGGATATCATGATGCGTATGTGGTAATGGGAAATTAATACATAATATACTTAGGTTAAACTAACAGGAAATTTTTAAACTATGAAAAACAAAACGATATCATTTCTTACATAATACTAACCTAACACTATAATATCCTAACACTATAATATCCTAACTCTATCATGTTGGATCATTACCACTGGCTGCAGAAGTAGATTGATTATAAGGAGGATCCTGCAACAATTGGGCAGAGTTAGGAACTCTCTTTAGTCTTGACTTCGCGATTGGGCCTCGTTTTCTTCTAGTGTAGATGTGGATTGGGAGATTTGCCACAACTACATCCTGAGTATAGCGGGGAGCTGCCTTTTGACGAGAGGCAACAGGGTTTCTAACAAAAACTTGTTGTTCTGGGGAATAATTTGCTTCGGGCTCTCTAGTTCTATTACGACTATTAGTTAAATCTCTGCGTAGACTACTACAGGATTCGTGGATAAGGTTATATGTAATTTTCATTCTATTTTTATCCTGTATGTACTGCTGTAAGACATGTGTCGTGAGGTCTATGTCGAGTGGGTCGCGTGGGTCAAAATGTCCAGTTACTATTTCGATTGGTCTGCATTTTGTGAAACTATGAATACTGCTATTGTAGGCTAGAAGAGCATAAGGTATCAGGTTCCTTACTGATTCATCCTTTTGACTGATTCTAAAGATACGAAGGTGTTCTAAGAGTGTTAAGTGAAATCTTTCAACGATACCATTTTCGTTAGGAGTATGTGGTGCGACCTTATGATGCTGGATTTTATGAAGTTTGAAGAACTCAGATATAAGTTGATTGTTAAATTCCGGACCGTTGTCAGTAACTACAGTTAAAGGATTTCCATGATGCGTACTAAATTTAAGTAATGCTTGAACTACACTGACTGCCGTGCTGTCTCCTAAGAAATATGCTTGAGCATATTTGGAGAAAGAGTCGACTATTGTCAGAAACTTACAGCTTTCTACACTTAAGAGGTCTAAGTGCACAAGCTCAAAAGGTTCACTGGGTGGTGGAACTACTTGAAATTGCTGTCGGATTGGATTACGGTCATACTTAGCCTGTCCGCATACTGCACAGTCGTTGATAAATTTTGAAATATGCTCTCGCATTTTAGGCCAGTAAAATTTTCGAGATAAAGCAAGAAAGCATTCATTGATACCGCGGTGGTTTGTCTTGCCATCATGGTACTTATCTATAATTTGTTGCTGCCTTAAATATTCTCGAACATTTTCTACTTCTGTTTTAGCTAAATTGAGTATCATTGACGAATTTTTAAAGGTTTTCTGTATTATTGGAATTATCTTATACATAGCCAATGGTGGATTGATTAATAAACCAGTTTTAATTTTAGGTTGAACAAATTCTTTAATAGCATTGATGACATCTTCTTCTAAATTAGACTCAGATAATTGAACAGTCGTACGCTTATGGTTTTCATAGGGGTTTGTAGTGACTGGTTTGGTTTTAATATCACCTACAACGTTAAAAACGATTTGCCTAGTAAATTTATTCAACGGATGTTCTGAAATCGGGATTTCCAAGATGGGGCTTTCGTCATCAGTATGGACAGTTGCTGTTCTAGAACCATCTTCAGGCTCCGGAGCTGAGAGAGTTCCAGAGTCATCTAAAGAGGGAGCTCCGTCCGATAGATTCACAGCAATCGAACTTAGCTCTTCCACATGAACTTCAATGCGCGATAACGCGTCCGCGTTGGTATTAGACTTTCCTTGCTTATACATCACCGTAAAATCGAACTCGCTGAGTTTTAAACGCCATCTTGTAAGTCTCGAATTAGGTTCCTTAAGACTCATTACCCACTGCAGGGGCTTATGATCTGTAATAATTTTAAATTTACGTCCAAAAAGGTAAGGCCTGAAATACTTGGTGGCCCAGACGATTGCTAAGAGTTCTTTTTCTATCGTACTATAGTTCAATTCGCTAGAATTAAGAGTTCTAGATGCATATGCTATCGGTTTATCAGACCCTACTGGGCCCTGTGATAAAACGGCACCTACTGCGACATTAGAAGCATCAGTTGTTAGCAAAAATTCTTTAGTAAAATCCGGATACTGTAAAATGGGATCATTGGTAAGCAGTTGCTTACAGTGCTCGAAACACCTTATGTATTCATCATCGATTATTATTTTAGAATTTTTCTTCAGGCATTGAGTAAGGGGCTTTGTTAGACGTGCAAAATCAGGGATGAATTTTCTGTAATATCCTAGCAATCCGAGAAAACGTTTGATCTGTGTCGTAGTCTTTGGTAACGGATATTTACTTATGGCTGCTATTTTATTGGGGTTTGGTTTTACACCATCTTTAGAAATTATGTGACCTAAAAATTCGGTTTCTAACTTCAAGAATTCAGACTTATCCATCTGTATCTTGAAGTTTGACTCACGCAATCTCTGAAATATCTTTTCCAAATTAACTATGTGCTCTTGAAGACTTGTGCTAAAGCAAATTATGTCATCAAGATATACTAGACACACTTTGTTCTGTAGATCTTTGAGAACATTATCCATGACTCGCTGAAAAGTCGATGGAGCATTTTTCAACCCCATGGGCATCCTTAAAAACTCATAGTGCCCATTCTCTACATTAAATGCAGTCTTTTGAATATCAGCGGGGTCCATTTCAACCTGGTAAAAGCCACTAGCTAAATCTAGGGTAGTGAAGTAATGACACTTCCCTAATTTGTCTAGAACATCGGTGATGTAGGGAATAGGGTACTTATCATCAATCGTTTTCTCGTTTACTTTTCTGAAGTCCACGACAAGACGCCATTTACGACGACCAGAAGCATCTGCCTTTTTGGGAACCACCCAAATAGGAGAGCTCCAGGCGGAGTCAGAAGGTCTTATAATATTTTGTTCAAGCATTTTACTGATTTGATCTCTAATTTCTTGTCGGTGGACATAAGGATATCTGTAACTTTTTGTATGTACAGGAATTTCATCGCTGGTCTTAATTTTATGTTTAATCTTATTATTGAACGTTAAAGGTTCACCTTCAAGATAGAACACGTCGGCATACTTTGCACACAGTGCTTTCAAATTAGCTGCTTCTTCTGGATTTAAATGTCCAGTGCGAAGACGAGAAAAAACTTCTTTAGCACGATTCGAAGAAACATTGGTTTGCTCACATTCAAAATTATAAAGTTCTGCTGATATGGGTTTGTCTATGGAAAAAACTATATCATTCGGGGAATCATTAGTAATTTCAACATATCCTTTCTTATTTTTAACGCGTGTTATACAATCGGAAATAATACAGTTGCATATAGTTTGAGATGGAATCAAGACATCACCGTCCTGCGAATTAATAGGCAATGCAAATAGCTTTGAAGAATGAGCAGGAATAATTTCTTCGAACAAATTAACGTTACGCGAATCATACATTTTTATTGGAATCTCAGCGTTACGCGTTACTAATTTTCTGTCTTTAAGATTAATAGTGGACTCCAATTTTTCAAGTAAATCTAGGCCTAAAAGACCGTCAAAGTATTCGTGAAAATTATATACGTAAAAAGTAATATCACCATCTTCGTTAAATTCGGAAAACCAAGGTAATGTAATGGAATAGTCATTTTTAGTTGTTGCGTGCACGTTGGTTACTTCAAAGGGTTCATAGTTAAGTGGCATATTACTAAAATACATTTGTACTGCTTTAGGACTGATAAAAGATTGATTCGCCCCGGTATCGATAAGAAATCTGAGAGGTGGATTACTAATCTGTACATAACCAAGTTGCCGCTGGACATAAAAATTTACATCTATCCTGGTTTTTCGGATTCGCTGACTATCTGAAAATTTTCTTTCTTAGAACTGACTTCCTGTTTCTGATCAACTTCTTCTGTTATTGGACTTGGTTCAACGTTCGAGGAGCTTTCCTCATAGTAATTATAGCATTCATCCGTAAATTGTTCGTAATTGTCATAGTCATAATCGTAGTCATAGTCATAATCATAATCATAGTCATAGTTAAGTTCATTAAAATTGACGTCGCGTGATTTCATATAGTTAGTTGGTGGTGGATTACCAAATTTACGCCAATCATGTCCCGATGGTGGTAAATGTCTAGGGGTGAAATGACTCACACCGCTCATGGGACGTGGGAAATTAGAATTGTTAGGCGATTGGTGTCGATTTGGAAATTTGAAAACGTTGCTCTTCGGGTTATAATTCGGTGGAGGAGCGCGAAACATTAATTGGGTACGATTAGGACCACGCGGATGCATTTGAGGGTTAGGTTTCCAACCAGGTCTAAAATGCATAGGTTGCTGACTCTGAGGTGGTCTAAAATGTATAGGCTGCTGCCAAGATGGCCCAGGCATAGCGAAACCTTGTGACCTTGAAGGACCTGTGTAATTTGATACGGAAAATTTATGTCCAAAAATTTTCTGAGAAAACCCGCCTTCATTTCGTTGTTGTATATATAGGGTGTTAAGTTCCTCTTGTACAAATTCGAGGGCTTTTTCCATTGACACTGGCCGCATGCACCGTATCCTTGAGCCTAGCGGGTCTTTTAGACCACGTAAATAACACTGCAAGGTTAACTTTTGGTAAAGTTGCCGTTTAGCCTCTATTGTGGTAGGTACGGATTCATGTAGGGAAATGTAGGTCATAATTGTGCTAAACAGGTTTTGGCACTTTTCGTAAAATTCTTGCGGGGTGCTAGAGCCTTGTGTCTGTAGAGACAAATCATTGTATAAAGCGGTCTCATCGCGATGGTCTGCGAAATTATTAATAAGGGCATTTCGTATGCCATTCCAACTATCTGGGATACCGTTTGCATTAATTAACCTAGCCGCGGAACCTGTCACTTTATTTAATATTCCACTAATTAATGCCGAATTTTGTAACTCATGTCCCGGACTAATGTCAAAATGGGCAATCACTAATTGGTCACACAAATTTATAAACCGTGTTAACACATGAGGATTTCCGTCAAATTCGGGTAAAAATCTAATAGATTTATAGATAGTATCTAAATCGTTTGATGCCATGTCTACTAAGTTCCTAGATTCGTCTACGGCTCTTGACCTATTAACCGAACCTACGAAACTACGTCCTGACCTTGGATGAAAAATCTTGACGAATAAAAATTAAACTAACACACACAAAAAAGACACTCAAAAACTTTTATAAAAAACCACTCAATAAAAAAATTACTTCCCTAAAGTTCACGTAAAATTATATTAAATAGGTCTATAGATTTTGTATAAACCTAGATTATAAAATTTTAGGAATAAGGACGATATATAAATGAGGATTCAATAAAAGTACGATTTAAAAAAAATCTATTAAAAAAAAAATTAAACACAATACCTCTTTTTCTTGTTAGTCGGAAAAGGATAGGCAAAAGGAACTTGAACGATTCAAGTACTTACCGCATCGCCATTCTATTTCTTTCCACGAATCGAAGTTTAGATTCTCCACTACACTGCGGCCTCCGAATAGTAGGTTCTCAGGATAAGTTGTTCTCCGTCACAGTTGTCCGATACAGCTACAGGTACAGCTTATCCTACCCCGTCACTGCGCCAGTAATGTTTAGGCTCGCAGGAGGTGGATGGAAGAAAACTAGTCGGCGATAATATCCTTATAATAATTATATTCAAAGTTACATTTAAATGAAAAGACTAAAAACTAGTGCTTATCTCTAAGGATGAGAATATTCTAACTTAATATTACGATTCCCACATCGCGCGGGTTCTGGTATGACGCCGCGTCAGCTATACGGGTCGTATTCGTACGTGGGAATGGGAATGCATGTTGCGCTGGCTCACTATGTATCAGCCGCTGGCTTCGCCTGCGTAACACGAGGACAACGACTCAACACAACAAGCTTATAACTTCGTTAATTTTTATTCAAAATATGTTCTTGAAATTTCGTATATATACCTACCTTTCTTTATGAAAAAATATTTGACACGTGTTTCGATTTTTAGGGTTCCGTACCTCAAAAGGAAAAACGGAACCCTTATAGGATCACTTTGTTGTCTGTCTGTCTGTCTGTCTGTCTGTATGTCTGTTGCTTATACTAAAACTAACGTTGTATAAAATATATTTTAGCTGATCCACCCAGCTACGCTCGGGTGGAATTTATGCCTATGTTACTTCTGAATTCTAGAGCTCTCTAATAATGAAAGAATTATTAAAATAGGTTGAGTATCCTCTTTATAGTATTATTATTATGGACATACCTTAACATCACCAAACATTTCGACAAGATCATGAGACCCGCTGCCCAGTGCCAAATGGTAAAGGATGTCTTGGTCCATAAGTTCGATGTTCGGGTTACGGAGTCGCACCGTGCCATCGGGATATCTACGAAAATACGTAAAATTTGCAATTATTGTAGATAATATAAGAGAAAATCCTCTCGTAAGCACAAAGAGATTTCCTTCTTTAAACTCTTACAGCTCTGTTTTTCTTTATTCAGATACAAGTTTAGCTAGCCCTTGACTGCAATCTCACTTGGTGGTAAGTGATGATTCATATAATATGTTGTTCTTATAGCAATCCAAAATACCTATAAATAAATCTTTTCCTTCAGGGAATATGAAACCACAAAATTTTAAGCAGTTTTTCCCTTAATCTAAGTAGTATGTACCTACTTACCTATAACAAAACTGAAACTGGATAATTCTTATCTGGTATATGGAATATTATATTATTTTGTTACGAATTTTGAAAACTTCAATCGGGGGAAGCATTATTAATTTTACTATATAGATCATAGAGTCTAAAACAGTTTTTTTTAAATTTTTGTTTGTCTGCGCCTACTCTTGCGACAGCGTTTCCAATAGGCTACTTGACTCATATCTAATTTCGTCCAATAAATGATTATTTATTATAGTATTTTGCTTAAGACAACGAAATATATCAATAACAATTATTAAAAACGCAGGATGAATATATAAATCCAATTTAAAAAAATACAATTTTTATTTTTATTTGAAACGCAGAAAACGCTGTCAGCCATGATGTAAATATGTAAACAAAGAAATGTCATCCCTATGTCACGCGTGGACTAACGTAGTATCGATATATATAAAATTTAAAGTCTGTAAAAGTTTGTCAGGACTTTAAATTATCTACTTATTATATCAAAGCACAGCCTAAACATCTAAACAGCTGGTCCTAGATACATGAAATTTGGTGGGTGTGTTCTTTGTAGGTAAAGAGAAGGTATCCACTAGGAAAGGATTTTTTGAAATTCCACCCCTGAGTGGGTTAAATGGGGGTTTGAAATTTATGAAGTCCACGCAGGCGAAGTCACGAGCATAAGCTTGTTTTTATATATTTCTAAAAACTCATAGTAAACGTAAAAAATTATCGTTTTCTCTTTATAAATTGAATAAGTTATTAAGTAAGACTTACAACAAAGTGATCTTTGCAAAAATAAATTTGGGTTGCAGTCGTTAGTCATATAGGATCCCTTTAAGCAAGTCTTCGCGTGTTACGTATATTTATTTCACTGGGCACTCTAATCCACAACTTTCCTGTGGTCTTTATCGATGCGTTTTTACATTTTCGGATGATACAATAACGATAATAACTATATTTTTCATGTAAACTAGTATAGAAGTCATGTTTATTAAACTTTGGGAGGTTATGCTGTTGTTTACAAATGCATGACGTCAGAGCACAGATAATCTATCGGCCAAACATGGCCGACAGTGTTTTCACCTGTCTAAGAAAAATATATTTTTAAATTAAAGTTTTACGGTTTTTAGGGCGCAAAAAAATATAGTGTTAATTTTTTTGATCTAATAGGACAAATATTAACCATTTAAGACCTACTTAAAAAAAGTGTCAACTAGCCTATTCCGAATCAAATATGTACAGTACGCGGCAGGAAATATTTTACATCAACCTTAAGGGTGCCTGTCCACTGAAGCGGAGCGGAGCGGAGATGTGATGAACAGACCAATCAGAATGTCGGTAAATAACGTGATAATTTTATTCCGTCACCTAACAATACTCTGGTTGGTCAACTATACACATCTCCGCTCCGCTCCGCTTTAGTGGACAGGCACCTTTAGAAAGAGGTAGCGGTTTCGTAGAGCGTTGTCTCTGAGACCTCTCTTTGACCGACAAAACGTCACATAGGTGCATACCTATGCGACGTTTATCACTCATGTGACAGAGACAACGCTCTACGAAGCCGCAACCTCTTTCTAAAGGTCGATGTACAATATTTTCTGTCGGCTACTGTAGGTACTTAGGTAGGTACTGTGTAGGTACAGTAATATACGAAACCTTCAATTTTGACATACTTTATATTTTTAAAATTTCAACGACACAGGGTGTACTTATTTATGACCTAGCATAGCAGGTATTTATGACCAAAAACTCGACAGAAAAATTAAATAAGACGTAAGTGTGTACTTAACAACCTAACACTACTCTCGGCCATTTCATTAGCTTGGTTCCCGTTCGCTTGAAATTCGTCGTCATTATCAAAAACTTTCCTGTGCGGGTGATGCCCGTTCTGTTGCTCTGATGGATGCCATCCATTTTTTTGTACTCGCTCAGAAGGCCCGTTTAAATTCGCAGAATTCGTTTGAGGCATCGTGAAGTCCTGTAATAAAGCCTGACGATAAAGGAATAAAAAATAAGTTGGACCGAAAATATGGACCGAAAATTGTGCTCTTTTCAGGTTCCATAAACCAGTTTTAATAATTCTATGATATAAACCGTCTGGTTGGTTCTTAAAAAAAATTCATACACCCCTCTTCACTACTTAGATTTTCATCATCATCATGATCAACCCATCGCCGGCTCACTAAAGAGCACGGGTCTCCTCTCACACTGAGAAGGGTTTTGGCCATAGTCTACCACGTTGGCCATGTGCGGATTGGTAGACACACACCTTTGAGAACATTATGGAGAACTCTCAGGCATGCAGGTTTCCTCACGATGTTTTCCTTCACTGGTAAAGCAAGTGATATTTAATTAATTAAAACACACATAACTTCGAAAAGTTAGAGGTGCGTGCCCGGGATCGAACCCCCGACCTCCGATACTCTGTTCGATAACAAGGAATGAATTCATTTTGGTGAATAATTACCTACTCTCCTTATCAATCGATGACAAACTTGACGTAAACTACTATTTAAACATTGTTTAAAAATACCTAGGTATGTCTTTAACGCAGTTACTAGCAACATTTATTACGTAATGGGATGTAGGTATGTCCTTTCTAAACCTAATAAACCTACCAAGTTACTAAGAACTTAATCAAAGGTCAAAAATTTAAGTGATAGGCGATAGTCAATGTTATTATGTAGGTACCTCTATATTAAACAAAACAAAAGAACTTATGATTTGTTGGCAAACAATTCGATCAAGGTTACTAAGACGCTGTTTCGTAAATTATTGCAATTGCGAAAGGAGTAGGCTTATTGTCATAAATTAATTTGATTGATATACTTAATACTTATCAATTATTTATCCATCTAGGTACATACATAGAGACCTATGGCACTTAATTATCTATTTAATATTTTATCATTTAATTGTCCCTGCATCTATACAAAAACATCTAGCGTAAAAAATGCTCACTTTCAAAATTTTAAATCTATAATAATAATCAAAGAATAAAAAACTTACCTTAATATGCCTTGCAACGAATATTTTTTTAAAATTTATAAATACCGTAACACCACTGATCGATATTAATATGAGCACACAATACCAGTACTAGCGTAGTGAGACGCCAGCTTCCCAGTAACGAATAATAGAGCCAGCCAACTTGCAGCTTAGCAATCAAACAAACATTTACTCACACGAACGCATTTGTTATATACATAGTATGAACATGAATCAATTATTTTATGAAATACTTAGGTGGCCAATCATCCAGGGGAAGTTAGGACAGTCTTATCATGAAAATATTATAAGTCACTGTTAAATCACATTTTCAAGAAATGTAACCAAATTCCATCAATTACTTTGTGTATATTTGAACAAATTATTATGTACTAGCTGATGCCCGCGACTTCGTCCGCGTGGATTTACATTTTTGAATACCCCGCGGGAATTCTTTGATTTTCCGGGATAGAAAGTAGCCTGCGTGTTAATCCAAGGTGTAATCTATCTCCATTCCAAATTTCATCCAAATCCGTTCAGCCGTTTATGCTTGATTGAGTAACAAACATCCAAACATCCAACTATCCACACCTTCACATTTATATGAATTAGGATGAGGATCACATTAAATATTATCGTAATCGTAAGTATCGTAGTACAACATGAAAACAATTCCGTTCCAATAATTTAAGAACTAAAAGAAGAGATTCAAGAAACACCTTGCCTACAATACATATTTTGATGACCTCCCTCGCAGTAGTAAGTGGTGTGGGAGGTTATTAGTGGGAGGTCCCGGGTTCGATTCCTGGCAGGGGTTTGAAATTTTATCATTTTTAAATTTCTGGTCTAGTCTGGTGGGAAGCTACCCGTGGCTAGTTACCCGGCAAAGCCGTGCCGCCAAGCGATATAGCGTTCCGGTACGATGCCGTACAGAAACTAAAGGGGTATGGGTTTACTAACACTGTCATACCCCTTCCAGGTTAGCCCGCTACCATCTGAGCTTGCATCATTACTTACCACCAGGTGAGATTGCAATCAAGGGCTAACTTGTATCTGAATTGAAAAAAAAATTATACAGGAATTACTCACCTCTCCAATGCTTTGTTGAGCCACTTAATCTTCAGGTGATAAGGTACGAGTATACATATAATTCCTAACTGATTTAATTCCCCTTTGATCACTTGGGTGGATCCAGGAACCACCGACCCAGGACCCAGGTGGTCAAAGTGGAATAATACATCCACGCTTGCATTATTTATTACGTACAAAAGTAGATACGCATACAGGGCACAATGGAATAAAATAGGGATGGGGTTGCCACCCTTATTTTATTCCATTGTCCCAACCTATGCCAGTCGGTACGATTTTTGTGTATTACACAATTATCAGATACACTATTGCACAACTAGGTAGGTCCTTAATCGTAATTTGTAATAGTTGCGCAATGGTTTATAATTCAATATCTAGGTAGGTATAATTTTATGCCCAGCATGCGTTGCAATGCGACTCGCACGTCACTTATTTTACATTGATGGTACCTACTGTCAGGAACCATTAAGCAAGTCTCAACAATAACTGTTCCATGTTTCCCTTCACCGTTTAAAGCAAGTGTCCTAAAACGTACATAACTCCGAGAGGTGCGTGCCCGGGATCGAATCCCCGTATTATGTTGAAATCGGAACCGTCATCGCTTTTTAAAATAGCCTGGTCACCCCTACTGCTACCATCTTAATAACAATTACAGTAGCATTCTCGTAGATGCGTAGACTCAGCAAATCTGAAGGTCACGTTATCAATCTGTATAAAACTTTTAGTGGAGAAGGTCAGTGTTCTATATAAAACTACTACGAAAACTTTCAAAAAACTTGTTGTTGAAACGAGGGTTTGGTAACTATATATTTTTTGATAACTATGGAGATTTTGCAACATCGGATAGATCCTATGGATATTAATCTACATGGTGATATCTACTAGAAACTAGATCCATTAAGTAGGTATAATATAAGTAGTTTACTAGCTGGCCCGCCCTGGCTTTACAAGGGTGGATTTTTTGAAAAACGTTGAGGCGGAATATCAATTTTCATAAGTAGATACCTATAATGAGAAAAATGCTAAAATAAGTAGAATAAATTTTCATTTCAGACCAGCGCGTTTGGACTTTGGAACCCTCGTAGCTTTAGTTACCGCTATAACAACAAATTAATGAAAATTTCAAAATGGCTGCCATGAAAATTTAAAAAATTAAAAAGTGTTATTAATAATTCTTGTACGATGGAACGGAACCTTTTGTGTGCGAGTCCGACTTGGCTTGTCTGTCGGTCATTGAAAGCTCACCGGTTTACTGAGTGTATAGGTACCTATTCATATCTGAAAGCACTAAATTCACCGATTCTAAAAATCCGGTAGCCTAGTTAACTGCACCGAGGGGAAGGTAATACCTAGAATAGAATAGAATAGAATGTTTTTTTATTCATGTAAACTTTTTAAAACTGCTTATGAATAGTCAGGTAGTTTTATTTACCACTGGTTCGGAATGCCGTTCCTACCGAGAAGAACCAGCAAGAAACTCGGCGGTTGCTCTTTTTAATTTTTCAAGCTAGGTAGGTACCTACATAATAATTATATAGTCGACTGGTCGTCTTGCTTAGTGCATAGTGGTTTTGTAGTGTACAGAAATTATTATTATAGCAACCGCTAAATAGACGCGGCGTAGACCGCAAAATAAAAACTGTCTTGTCTGTCCTCTCAATGCCCGACAGTAGGTACCAACTCTAGGCGGTAGGGTAGGTAGGTACAGGTAGGTACCTACTCCTTTCGAAAAATAAAATAAAATAAAATATTCTAGTAGGTAGTTACCTACCTCCCTGCTCAATATCGGCAGCATCATACGATGTAAGTATGTACTCGAATGTGCAAAATTAGACAAAATAGATTATAAGATTAGGTACTTACCTAGATACGCTAAAATTAGCGCACTCAGAACCGTCAAACCGTCCTTTCCAATGCGGTAAGGTAAATACAAGTGGATGTCTTATATATTCATTTGCCTACAATTTAACTAAGTAAGTAGGTTACCGATCTTAAGAGGTCGAGTCAAGTTCACCCAGTTTCACTCTTTTGTGGGTGGCTAGCTCTGTTTTTGTTTACCAAAGAAACAATGCATTTTTATCTTAAACTCGTGAGGAATACAGCACCTAGGTTATAGTAATTATACAAGTAAGTTAATTTAATTATAAAAATCACTTTAAAATAGGTACAGCTTAAAATTGCATAGGTACAATATTCCTTAATTAGGTAGGCTTTCTGTCTTTACCTACCTGAAATTTTTATAAGACTTACTTAGGTACCTAAATAATAAAATGGTAAAAATGTATACCTAGTTACCTAGTTTATATCATTAAGGTGTTATATCGTTTATGTAGATACTCTTCAGAAGTAGATCATACCTATGTCTTACATAGACTAAGTAGTATAGGTACTACCTACTTATACTGCGTCAATAAGGTAGGTGCGGCTTAGTAATTGTAAATACTTACTCGTCACGGAGCTCATCATGGTCGAAGGACATCGTTATGTCAATACACTAGCACTACACTACTATATAATTGGATTGTCTGTAACAGGAGGTAGGCGGATCGATGGGTGCAGCGACCTTAGCAAATGCTGCGCGACTGTGGATACGGGCGGCCCGGCTTTTCTGCCCAGATTCGATGGGCGCGGATGCGTACAAAAGCTTGCGGCTTGCGCAGTTGCTTACAAAGACAAATTTCATTTCCCGATACGTACAGAACACTTATTAAGGTTAATTTACTTTCAAACATTAGTTACCATCGTTCATGACTAATGATAAATCAATAGGTTTAGATACCTAGAGGTATCGCCCGTTTTAGCAGATAAGTACTAAAACCAACACTGGCGATTATTTATCAAATAAGCAGTTATCTATCGCTCTTTAGAAATATAATACACAGGTTGATTTTGTACAGCTGATTCTTTGATAAGATTTTCCTATTTTAGTTTTCACCGCGTTCATTCCAATAAAAATTGGATCAATAATACTGATCTGATAGAATTTTACAAAATTTCTCTCGTAATCTATCTAGGTACCTACATATTTGATTACATTTAGGAACCGATTTGCCAAAACAGACAAATCTGTATGGTACAACATGCGGGATGCGATTTACTACGCCCGCCCTCCCATTACTAAAGATGCAGGAAAAGCAAGTAATACACCAAATAACACAAATCTTCTACAACACACTCAATCCATAGTAGGTACGTTTCACTCCGACACCGGAGGATCCTCAGGAGATGTAGGTAGACTCCACAATGCACAATTGCAGTCACTTTGCAATTTTATTGTCCATTATGATGAATGTTCCTTTGTCGGAGAGAATTAAAACGTGCGCCGAGTGTGTTCTAGATCTAGAAGATTCGTGTGGGGTTGCGTTGCCTGTTGGTGATGTGTATTGCTTGCTTTTCAATAATATGCTTCTTTAGTAGGTAGTTGGAGGGCGGGCGGTGCATATCGCATCCTGCTACGTGCATGTTGTACTATAACTGGATTTGTCTGTTTTAGCGGGTTATAGCAAATAAGCTTGTGGTTCCTTGAACTTTTAAGTTTTCAACCTTTGTTGACGGCACTCCGAAGAAATAGGTACTTATGTAGGTATTTATTAAATCATGCGGCCAGCCTAGCTCTAGATTTTACTGATCAGTGATCAGTAAAAAAAGTATCTATGATCATTTTGATATTAATGATTCTCCAGACATGTGGGTTTCTACATCTTTATGGATATCATTACTAACTAGGAAACGGAACGGAAGAAAGGAATTATTTAATAATACAAGTTTAAATGCATTAACACTTTATTTTGAAATATGTTTACACAGTAGGTACATACCAATACAATGGTAATAAGTAATAACACATAATAACATTTATATTGTATCATTTGAAACTTCTAGTAATAATTATCACTGAGTAAGAAAAAAAGACGGTCAAGTGCGAGTAGGCGCCCGAGAGGGTTCCGTACCGTACCTTTTTTTAAATACCCTAAAGGTAGGTAGCTACCTACTTAATAATAATTTATTAAGGCGTGGTACTTTTGTATGAAAATTCGCTTTCTAGAATCGCATCTTCTAATTGAGCTAAACTTGGAACTTTTTACAGCAGTATGCGGCTTGATATTCAATTTTAATTTCAACTTGATAACTTAAGCCGTTACTGATAAAAAACGGAACTTAAAAAAAGCCAAAAACTTTTACCCACTATGAGGTACGAAACCCTTAAAACAAAAAAAAATACATCAAGCAAAACTTAAAAAATCTAAAAGGGGTAAATTTAGATATAAAAAGTAAAAATATTATACCAACTAAACTTAAGATGTAGGATATAATCTAACTTCACAATAAAAGAAGAGATGTACAAATTAATTCTAGGCATTAATTAGGTAGCTATAACTCGTAAAATTTAACTCCTCACGCGCCATTTTAACTTTTGTGTCAAATTTCATGTCAAAAGTACGATTTAGTCCTTATATTAAAGATGAATCGTACTTTTGACATAACAGTTCACCCATGGAGTTAAAATAGCGCGTGAGGAGTCATGTTTTACGGATTATACATGATATGTTTGAAATCATAAACACTAACACTGTAAACTGGCAAGGCAGTAAAAATAATAAAAATAGTGCCAAAAGTTTTACTATAGGTAACTATTACTAAGGTACAAAGGAAGTAAACTATTAAAAATAAACGAATTATTTAAATAGATACTTTAAAAATGCGGCTAAAGCAGAGTATAGAATAACTACTCAGTACGTTATTGACTAGTACAAGAAACATACAAAAAATAGATTTATTTGGAACTACTTAGGAAGGTCACTCGTAGTCCTATTCGTCACTTAAACCTACTAAAACACAGCTCATGACTATACTTAAAAATATAAGAATTAAAGACTGGCGACTATTAACACATTGTTTTTAACGGAATTAATCATACTTGATCACACAAAAACCAGGATTCATAGCTTAGTTCATAGTACAAGGCGTACACATACACACATAAATATATCTCTAATTACAGTGGAAGTCAATTCTTCGTACTTCCTTTGACAGGTTGAGAATATTTTAGTTAAAGCTGTTGAAGTAAGACTTTGTGTATTGTATAATTTTAAACTCAAATACTTTTTTTATTTCATGTAAGCCTACTTGTGGCTCTTATGCTACATGCTCATGGGGCATGACTCTACCACTCGACTCTATAATACTATAATGCGTCCAACATAGGAATGACATTTCGCTATATTGTGACATCTTAACTGGAAACATATTTTAATCCATACTAATATGATAAATGCGAAAGTGTGTCTGCCTGTTTGTCGGTGTACCTACTAACTTCTCACGGCTCACCGTTTAATCAATTTTGACGAAAGGCACAGAGACAGATTGCATCCCGGGGAAGGACATAGACTACTTTTGGTCCCGGAAAATCAAAGAACTCCCACAGGATTTTTAAAACCCTAAATCTAAACTAAATATTTTTAATATATTTCCAATAGATTTTGTTGTATTAATACTTAGTTAAACAACTTACATTAGAAAAAAAGTATATAATATGAACGCAAAGCATTTTCTTGCAAAGTATATATATTATTAAGTGACAGTTGACAGATAGAGGTCATTAGCTTTCCTATTCTTGGGCCGCATTCTACTCAACAGGGAGGGGATTTTCAAAGATTAACTGCCTAATTAGTATAAAGCAAGCATAAGATTGGCAAGACCTATCCCAATATTGCACGACATAGATCGTTCCCAATACTGCCCGAGATAGATCGTCTAACACCATGTTAACAAATATTTTTTGTCAGCTACAGCATGCATCTCGAATCTAAGGGCACAAAAAAATACTGTGTTGAGGTGTGCTGCAACTGCAACGCAATGTAGCACGACAGTTTTAGATCACCGTGAATCTTTAAGCCCATGTAACTTTTAAACTGGATATTTTTACGGAAACCTGGCACACTACAAACTTAGATATTAATGTAATCAAATCAAATGATTTATTCAAAATAGGTAATAAGTTACACTTTTTGATAGTCGGTTGTTGCATTAGTAAGATGATATAGTGGTGATAATTTTTACGCGAACTTTAAAAGTAAAGCTACGAGGGTTGCAAACGCGCCTAGGTATGGGGTATTTACTTTCTAGAACGTGTCTACAAGATTACATCGAGTTTGATTGATTAATATTCAAATGAGAACCAAACTACCTTTGTATAAAGCGAGAGACGGAGAGGCCGCCTTTAAGATTGTAACAACCTTTAATTCAGTTATATATAA
Source organism: Maniola hyperantus (assembly GCF_902806685.2). Classification (NCBI taxonomy): domain Eukaryota; kingdom Metazoa; phylum Arthropoda; class Insecta; order Lepidoptera; family Nymphalidae; genus Maniola; species Maniola hyperantus. The sequence continues at coordinate 7,665,977 of NC_048543.1, forward strand.
TAGAAATCGTCTAGCTAAATTAAGATTGCACGGAGCAATGCAAAAACTTGATAACTTTCTAATGATATATTTGACCTTCACAGCGTTGCGCGAGGTGAGTGCTTCGTAAGGCTATGTCTTATATCAGAGTCATAATTAAAGCCTTTTTACGGATGTTTTTGAACAAGGGTTTTTATAGGTATGTCATATAAATTGGTTTAAAAATAACCAAACATGCAAAACAAAGCTTTCTAACATTATTACTATAAAACTTTTTTGTCATGCAATTATTAATTGAGAACACTCCAAATTTAAACGAAATTTACTTTTTTAGAAGAATAATATAGCTTTTTCATCATCATCGTTTAGTACTTAATAAAAAATTAACAAATCAAAATTTAAATCTGTTGTTTACATGTTTGGGATTTTCACAAACTTTAATTAACCCTGTTATTATGTATAACCATGATAACAATAAGAACAATTGTAAATCAATTACTATTTAACTTATTTTTGAGACCTAATTAGTTTATCTATTCTATCTAAAGTAAATTGATTTAATATAGATAATTCTTCCTGGGAAATATAGCGTGAGGTTCTATGTAATTGGGGTCAGGCTGGTTGCGGTAACGTCGGGCGAGCCAAACTGCGAATAGCTGGAAAAAAAATTATAGTAAATATACTAAATACTGATACCAACTAAGGTCAGCGCAAACACATCGAATTTTAAATCATTTAGATGCACACTGTACAACGCCAAAAATGCAAAATGCCAAATTAGGTAAAACGGCATAATAACGCGGAAACCGAAGCGTGCCTAAGCGCTATAATAGTAAAAGCTAAACTATATAAACTAAATTAAACTATAAAATATTATAAATAAGGAATATAATATTTTATAGTTTTCTTAAATTTTAAGGTTGTTTTGGTATTTTGGGTAGGTAAGTAATCTTTCATCATCGCAAAACGCCACAAGTTTAACTTGAGCATTTTGCGTTTTCGGTGTTGTGCATCTAAACGGTTATATAATACTCATGTTAAATATCTATTCTCCTTCATCCAACCTGTTTCAATTATAAATACCTGCCTCATTAAATATACATCAAAATACGACATGTTTTCGCAAGCTCTTATAAATAACATTAAAGCCATCATACATTTATTTATTCTTAAATCTTTTAGAAGCTTTTAGGTTAATAAAGCTTAAAGGAAGCTAAGAAATTGCCGAATCATGTTGTGTTCTTCATGAATGAAGTTGTGCATGAAATATGAAAATGTTTCACAATATTTGCAAATAATATAATTCAGTGTATAAAAATAAAATTACAAAATGTATTCAAAAGTGACAATAAAAACTGTGCATATAGCATAGCGTGCATTGTGTATTTTACAATTTATAACATAAAAGTAAGAGTTTTGCTCTCATATTATAAAATGTTTAATAAGTTAACAATAGGTTTTAATTAGATACATTCCCATACACTCTATTAATATTTTTGTCAAATGTCAAATAAATAATGCAATACAATCATACAAATAAATGCAATTCATGCCAAGGTAAAATAAACGTTAAAACGCTGTTAAGTTAGTCTTGTTTGGCCTAAAATATATATAAAATAATATTATGTAGACTGAAAAGTTATTAGATCGCCGATTCGAACCACAATAAAATTACAAAAAACTGCGTCCATTACCAAGCAAACACAACTAAGTGAGCTAGGTCACTTTCATGTGGAAAATATGGCAAAATATTGCGATTCGATTCAGCCACCTAGTGGACAATGGACATTTGGTTTTGCAAGAAAGTACTTCTAAAGTCTAAACTACATCACGCGGCTTAGCAGCGTTTTGTCTCTAGCCTACAAGGTAAGTGTCAAAAAATTAACTCCTTCGCCGTGTCTGTGAGCTAACTTTTCACGGCTCAACAGTTTAACCGGTTTTGATGAAATTTGGTACAGAGTTAGCTTACATCCCGGGGAAGGACATAGTCTACTTTTTATCCCGGAAAATCAAAGTGTTCCCCGGGTTTCTTAAAGGCCCATCCGTTAAACCCATAAATAAATATGAAAACATATAAATATGAAATTTGGTACAGAAGTTGCTTGCATCCCGGACATTGACATTTTATCAACTTTTATCTCGGAAAATCAGAGTTCCCACGGGACTTTTAAAAATTTAATCCACGCAGACGAAGTCGCGGGCATTATCTAGTAGGTAATAATTATGAAAGACACTGGACAGTAGGTGGTAGTGGTTAAGACTTCGACCTTCCTATTTGGGGGGCTTCAGGGTTCAATTCCGGAGACGCACCTATAACTTGTAGTAGTAACCAACGCGAGGAAACCTGCATCACTGAGAGTTCTCCATAATGTACTCAAAGGTGTGTTAAATCTACCAATCCACTTGGCTGGGCTTGGCAATACCCTCGCTGGGTATGGGCGATGATTCCTATAACTATACAGTAAAATACGATATTGACTACAGCTACGAGAATAGCTCCGTTTTATACCAAAGCTTTAGAGCGCTTACGTACTCATCCGATCCGAATCCTTGAAAATACGTTCCGAAGTTTTTTTTAATTTTTTTTTTTATTGAACCACCAACAGAATCATACAAAAAAATTACATTATTCAAAACCTTGGTGCTAAGTTATTATATAATTTAAATTATTGCGGCTACAGCATGCAAATTTAGACGAATAAGTCGTGCGAAAGAACTCAGAACAAACAGCTAATGAAAGAAACACAAAGATAAGAAAAAAGAAGGTAAGAATTTGTCATAGAACTCTTTGTATGGTAGCTTACACACTACATCCGACTTCCGTCATCCGATATCATTCTCTCCGTCATCCGTGAGAATATCTAGGATGTGCCTCGGATTTAAATCGGACATATGACGTAGATATGTAAAAGATGTCCACTGAAAAGCTTGGATTTGTATCAGAGATCGGATTAGTGCCTAAGCAATATCTGAATTCGGTCTGAGTTTTTTGTATCCGTATTTTCACGGATTCAGATCGGATGAGTGCATGATCGCTCTTAGTGAGACATATTAAGTGACTGAATATTAATAAGTTTAGAAAAAGATTTAGTTTCGTGAAAATAACTAACCACATTATAAATGCGAAAGTGTGTTTGTCTGTTGGATTGTCCATCAATTACGCCGCAACGGAGCAACGGATCGACGTGATTTTGGTATGGATATAATTAAAGACTTGGAGAATGACATACGCTACTTTTTACCCACGTGATTTATAAAAACTTTAATCCACGTGGAAGAAGTCGCGGGCATCAGTTAGTCTATTATAAACAGTGTATAACATGCAAGGCAAGGCATGCTTTAACATGATTCACAAGCACAGTTCTAATCCACCTTAAACCATTCAATCCTTAGAGCATTCAGAGAAATGCACTGGGGTTAGCGCGCGGGTCCTTTTGGTTACGATATCTTACTGTCAACCACACACCCAGAAACTGCAAATAACCGCCGAATTGTTAGTCACAACTCACACCAATATATATATTATACAGAAAATGTTATTAAAAATTAGTCACATTATAAAGACCCACAGGAAAAAGATTAGTTGTTTTAACTATTTTTTATTTTGTTTTAATTTATTTATGTAAAATTAAATAATTGTTTATAGCTAATATTGTTAGTATAATGACATTATACCATGGACAATCGATACGTTAAGATCATGGCATATAAAATTTGTGGTCTGTGATGAGTAAGATAGAAGATACAAAAGACTAGAAGAGACTAGAAGATATAGCACTCTACAAATGTGACCTAGCTGTCGTCATTTTAAGTCTTCGCTGTAGATACGTATAGTACGCGACAGGTCGAGATGGCAATCGGGGATGAAAGGCCCCACACTCTCCGCGCTAACCCGGTGCGGACGAGCGCGGGTGACGTGCGGCTGTGCGGGGCGTACCCCCGCCTCATACGTCGATTGCCATCTCGACCTGTTGCGGACTATACCTATCTACTTCTTTTACACATAAAAAACATCATTATTAATTAATGAATTTAAAGGCGTTTTGACAGGTTTTGATTGAAAATCTGTCAAAATGTAAAATTGACTTATTCTTATTCATGTTGCCTAAAAAGGCACCATTGGGCTGAAAACTAATGGTACTCAAATCAAGTGTTGCTATCATTTTCGCAATGTTCACTGCAACAAAGAATGTCACTGGCTTCTTCAATTTAATTTAACTAAACTAAACTGTCAGGTCTAAAATTTATTCTATCCTTTTCAGCAAAGAACATAGTAAAAAGGATAGCACTATATTTAGATCTGTCAATTTAGTTTAGAGATTGTGTAGTGTGTACCTACAGCAGAATTAGTAGTATCATTGTGTAGGTATATTAATTTTTATATATTTGTCTATAATGGGAAAAAAATTATAAATATTAGATATTTGTATTTTCCAAAATAATATTATGTTTTCCATCACATACAGTTTGCAGAATCTCGCAAACGGAACTACTTATCTTAGTAGCTATAATGTATAAATATAAAAACACAAAGTTATATAATATTATGTGTTCCAATTCATACTACAATAATAAAATATAATATTTATAGTCATGTTAATATCATATTTACTCATTTGACATGAGTGATGTAATTTATCACTATGTATTTAATATTATCATGTTTGACATAGATAATGTTATATTTACAACTATAGATAGTAATATTAAAGCAGTGTATGTACCTCTGTAAAACTGAAGAAAAGTCCTATACCGCCACACAGTTTGAAAGCACTGTCAATAGTTTCCTTAAGATTCTCTACACACGGCTGGCACCAGCATTCAGGTGTTATCTCCTTGTTTGAACAGCAAATCCTCTGAAAATATCATAATAGTTACATAATTACACAAACAATGAGTAACCAATAACTATACAACGTTAGTTTTAGTAAACACAAAACCTCAAAGTAGCTTGTTCAGAATCAGTAACAGTATCGATTGCAGCCATTTTTACGTGTTATATTTTGACCATTAGATTACGGTACTGTCAGAAATATTTCAACCACCAACAATACAACAGTAAAAATGTTGCCAAGTATAAATTATTACAAAACGAAAAAGCATAGTTCCATTAACATGTACAGTACCATGTAAAAAATATCTGATTCCATTTTTAAAGTTAAAACAACTAATTTAAGGGTGTATAAATCTAGCTTGAGCCTGATATTGTATCTTAATGATACTATGTCAGAAACCTTCCTGCAATTTCCAACAACAACTGTACAAAGTCTCAACTCAATCAGATGAAGGCTGTGCGAACAAGTAGACAACAAACAAACACAAACATTAGGTTCTGTATCTCCAGAGAAAAAAGGAACCCCTGGTGTATAGGATCACTCCGTTGTCTATCTGTCGCGTCTGTCAAGACCCGTCAAAGGAATCAAATCCCGTTGAACTAGAATCATAAAAAAGCTGCCAAAGGTAGAAATGTCTTATAGCAAAAGAAATGGGAAAAATCACAAAAAAATTGTATTTTTGTATGAGGGTACGGAACCCTTCGTGTAAGAGTTCGACTCTTACGTGGCCGGTTTTTTGTTTTTATAGCTAGTCAAAATATAATAAAAAAGGCACATATCCTTACATCAATGGCATTGCACGAAGGAAAATCTGCTGTTCCATTGAGCGGCACAATTCTACTCTGAAAACCACAGCATTTGTACCTCTTTTGAACCTCCTCTTTCACATCCATATTTACTGTATTCCAACCCTAGAAATTGTTAAAAACAAATGTTATGGTAAGGTTCTTTAGAACACTAGCAGAATCCATACTTATTATACCTACTTATCCATACTAAATATATTATAAATGCGAAAATCTGCCTTACCATTTCAAGGTCCATGCATTAAATTGATATTGACGAAGAAATGGCAAAGTAGCGGGCATCATCTAGTTTACTAGATCTAACCACATTATGTAATGCAGATTTGCGCATAAGTCGAAAAAATTGGGGTCCCAAAGTGCTAGAATTGGGTATTTTCCTACTTTTGAATTTGATAAATATTATTACTTTGTTATAAACTAGGATAAAAATAATGACGTACGCTGAAAAAAATATTAAAATCCAACAAAGATTTACAAAGTTACAGGCATTTTAATTTTGGAGTGGGAGGGTCTTCTATCCCTTTCTCGCAAAACGAAAATTTGTATGAAACCGCACGAAGCTAAGCTTAGTAAGGTGTGACGTCAAATGCTATATCGCTATCTCTGTCTAATAAGAAATATTTAAATGCTTATAACTTTTTTGTTATTTGATCGATTTAATTAGTTTTTTCAGTTTACATCATTATTTTTATCCCAGTTTATAATAAAGTAATAAAAAAATTGGAGTCAAATACCCAATGATGACCACATACCAGAAAGTGTAGTGTTGCAGGATCTCATACCAAATGGACAAGTCCCAGGGTGCCGTTAGATTAAGACAGCGCAAGACTATGACATGTGGAAGGTCCTACAAGAGCCATATTATGTCCAGCAATGGACGTCTATCAGTTAATGATGAGAGCCTTGTATACAACTAATTTGATGCTATCACTATTATCTAGTTACTAGATGAAGCCCTTGAACTCGTCCGTGTGGATTTAGGTGTTTAAAAATCCAGTGGGAACTTTTTTTCCAGGATCAAAAGTAGCATATGTCCTTCTCTGGGATGTAAGCAAACTGTACCAAATTTCATCAAAATCGGTTAAACTGTTGGGCCATGAAAAGCTAGCAGACAGACAGACAGACACGGACAGACAGACAGACACTTTCCCATTTATAATATAAGTATGGAGGATTAAGTACCTCTTGAGCCATTATCTGCTGTTGATCTGAATTGACTGCAAGGCATGCGCATGCCACCGAGAACTGCACCAGGAATAGCAGGAATAGAATCACCATGTACTAAATGTTAGTAAATTAAGGAAAGTGTTGGTTTCAATATTTGATTGTACCTAGTCTTAAGAATCACATAGTTACAACATATTACCAAAAAAAAAACAACTTCAATAACCACAAACACTAAAAATTAAAAAAACTGGCTACCACCAACCAACCAACCAACCAACGGTTCCATACTCTAGTATTTTTTTCAACATTTTGCATAAATCAAAAACTATTATGCATAAAAATAAATAGAAATCTGTTTTAGAATGTACAGGTAATACCCTTTCATAGACCAAACTTGGTAAAGTTATCTTACTTTGAAAATTGAAAATACTAATTAATTTTAGCGTTTAAACTACCGTGAGTGATTTCCATTATAAATACTATCTGTCCCGGCTTACTCACGTGTGTAGTCGATGTTAGCCCGACTAGTTTCGAACCCATACGGGGTCCTTTTTCAAGGGAGTCCGTCCGCGCCCGCGCCGCGTCGCGCTAACGTCGACTACACACGTGAGTAAGCCGGGACAGATAGTACTAATTAATTTGTTCATGAACACATTTTTTTTTAATGAACCACAAATTCGCAGTTTTAGGATTCATTCCTTTACTTGTACAATAAGATCTACCTACCTGCCAAATTTCATAACTCTAGGTCAACAGGAAGCACCCTACATGTTTTCTTGACAGACACAACAGACGGACAGACAGACAGACCGATAGACAACGAAGTGATCCTATAAGGCTTCCTTTTTCCTTTTGAGGTATGGAACCCTAGAAATATTATTAAGTTTATTACCAAACTAGACATGTATAGTGTATACATACAATAGTTAATGTAGTTCTATAATAACATTTTTGAAGCCGGTGCCAATTAGCAGCATCTCATTGGCACCAACTCCAAAAACTACTATTATAGAACTACATTAACTGTTTCACATTAAGTGGCCCTTCGAACAATCAAATATTTGCTGCATAAATGTAAAAAAAATTAAAATTAAATCGTAAAATAAGTTCAGTCTGAATATGTAGGATATATGACTGTGCAGTGTATAAAAACTGAGCATAGGCATGTGCCCTTGGCTGTACCAGGTACCTGTGCAGACTGTTATGTTGCAACTTCGGAATAGATAACTTGTTTTGCGACAAATGTTCAAACATATTTTTCATAAAAAGGATACAAAGAAAAGCATAACTTGGTGATGTTTCACAGCTCCAGCCATTCCCAGCAAAGATATAAGAATAAGAAGTACGCCACATGCTAGGATGCCTCCAACTATGGGCAAATTTGTGACCAGTGCCGAGGCCTGCCCATACACAGCTACTGATATCAGGATAGAAGCAACCACCTATTAACAAAGAGTTTAATTAAAATCCACTTGATTATCATTCGCGATTATATACGAAACAATACTTACTACATAAAGAATGTTCAACGCGATTAAAGCGTTTTTAGAACAAGTAAATCCACCACACATCATGTACTATTTATTTAGTCAACGATTTTTATCTACAATCACACTCTGTGATCTAGATCTCTTCTAGACTTCCTATTGTTGGGTACCTAGACATAGATAACTCTTCCTGATTACAGCAAAAAATTTTGATATGTAACTCGCCTTACAAAATCAGATATTAATATAAGAATTTCTCAAATGAATAGGTAATATTGCAAAATGCAAATTGCAATCCAAGCTCTCATCACAGAGTACTTATCTCATTTCCTTAAATCCAATAACAATGAAACACAGATCACGTTCAGTGCTTTCTTTATACCATAAGGTAGTATTATTATATTCTCAGAATAAGGACTGTTAGAACTTGGACGATTTAACCTATGGACTTGTAACGCGCCTAATATTACGAATAAAAATTTCTGTCACTTTTGGTGCGGGACGAGGAAACACTACATAGACAACTTGACACACTCACTCAACAAAGTTTTGTGTCATTATTAACACACACATATCTAAATCTTCAACACGACTACATTTTACGCACACTAATAAGTTATATACATCAACATACAAAGAGATTACGAGTGTAAGACAGTCAAATTGATTTGCGATGCTACCGTATCGATATTTTAAAATATATCGATAGTTTTTCAGAAACAAAAGTAGAAGTAAGAATTTATTACTCGTATTTAATTACTTAAAACCAGTGTTTGGTCAGCGTAGCGTATTCTTGCATACATTCACCTCACTTAATAGGTAATTATCCCAAAAACTAATAATGCAACGTAAAAATAAGAAAAATATTTATTTAAAAAATATGCACATACTTTTTTACTTATTTTATATCATTTTTAATCTTTTGTATTTTTTATATAACGAAATTTTCATTTAAAATTTCGATAGTGAAAATGTGCTTATTAATGACTTATATTATTATATAATACAAAATAAACCTGACCGCGCAAAAGCCTACCAAACATAATTAGTAGGTATATCAATCAATAAAATGTTTTTTTCTTTCCAATCAATCATTTATTTATTGCACATTGGGTTTACATGGTAATTCCAATATGGTGTACTCTTTGTCCAAAAAAATTAAATGTAAGTTATTAAATATAACACGTATTGCCCTTACAAATTAGCAATGCAAAAATTTTCTCAATACCTGCCGCTTTTACCCCACAGCAAAATTCCATAAGACAGATATGATACTATGAAAATAAATTAGTAAACACACACGGTGGCCTCTTCTATTTTTAACACGTCATTATTTACCATTAGGTTAATGTTATGTACATTCTTGGCGATTTAATACATAAATTTTATACATTTCGCGCCTATCACTAAAATTGCGTTGCTTTAATTTTTTTTTAAATGTATTAAGTACGTGAAATCACAGAAATCGACCAGTTTTATTACAAGTATAGGTAGCGAAAAAATTGTGGTAATTAATAATAACTATTCTTTACTTGACTTGAAGACGGTAATTTAGTCGTTAATAATAAAGAAAATGTTTTCATCGATATCGATAATCGAACCGCAATCACTATCGTACTACTACGTAATTTCATGCTGTTCACGCGTATTCAAATTTTAACCTAATTTGTATGTATCGAGGGTTGCAATTGTTTAGAAAAAAACAAAATATAGCTCGTGAGGAGTGTGACTCGTTTCTACCGAATTATTACGTACTCAATTACTGAATCGGTAAAGTTCTCGATTGTTATTTTATTATAATAATTTATGTAATTTAATTTATAGAAAGCGTTTATTACACCAAAAATACTTACTTATGAAATGAAATTCCATCTTTTTGTAAATTTGATGTGTTTGATTTGTTCTTGCACTCACTAACGGCACAAACAGGCATTTTTCACCCAGCGTGTAAGACGTCGTCACACATCGAAAACGATTCTGACAATGACAAAATCGATTCCGCAAACAGTGTTTATAAACGCAGTGGATTAAAAATCCATTACTATTGACAGAGGGGAATAATCATGCGAGGCGCGTCCTTAGGTTAAATCGTCCAAGTGTTAGAAGTAGCCCTATTGTGATACTTACTGTTAGAGCGAGATAGCTAAATGCATTTAAGCTCTTATTAGAACGTGACAAAATGATTATGCTTTGTCCTTATCACCGTGGCCACTTTTTTGTTTGTCAAAATGTATTTGTACGTGAGTATTTGACAAACAACGTGAAGTGTAGAAGGAATGACATTTCACAAGTAAGAAAATCTGCTTGAGCGAGAGGGACTGAGGGGGCCACGCTAGTTGCAAATCTGGTGATTATATTAGTATACTACCTTCCACAGAGTACATTGAATATACGAGTACCTTCTAGTTTCTACCTTACTGGTCTGTGCTACCCGTAGATAGAATAATAGGTAGATGTAAGTACCTACTGTGTAACCGCGTATGAGATAGCGATAGCACGACGTAACGATGAATAACATGACAATTATAACCATTGTTTAGTAGTCAATATTTGTATTAACCGATCATTTGTATTAAACGTTTTTTATGTGAAAACAAGTAAATAACTAATGAAAAATACAATTACGCCACGAATTCTCAAAATTTGTTTTGCAACTTCTTGTATGTATTCTTGAAAAAACCCAGTTACACGATAACGGACAAAAAATAGGTTAGGTGCGTCTCTGTTTATCACATTAGTAACTTTATCTGTGCTCTCTTTTTAGTGCGAATGAGAAAGCAAACGTTCCTGCATCTACCTTTATTACTCTATCTACGGTGCTACCTTTTCTAGAGACAATGAAACGTCAATGAAATGAACATGAAGGAAATGAATAAATCTTGATAATGTCTGATTTCTTTTTTTTTTAATTTATTTAAAACTAGATGATGCCCGTGACTTCGTCCGCGTGGATTTAGGTTTTTTTAAATCCTGTGGGAACTCTCCAATTTTCCGAGATAAAAAATAGCCTATGTCCTTCCCCGGGATGATCTCTGTACCAAATTTCGTCAAAATCAGTTGAACGGTTGAGCCGTGAAAAGTTAGCAGACAGACAGACACACTTTCGCATTTATAATGTTTATAATATTAGTATGGATTTACACGTAGTAGTACACATAGAGTATAAAGTAATACACACGGCTAGCATGGGCCGAAGATAAAAATTATATCCCCCGATTTTATCCACTGCACAGGAGATAACATTAACTTCTCCACCCCTCAGAGCACGGCAACAGGGGAGAGGAGAAGTTTATCCCCGTTTGACATTTCACGGGGACTCGGGGGACTATTTATCCACCGTCTATAGCACGGGGCCAAATAAAAGAAGATAAACTGTCCTCTTTTGACATTTGAGAGGGATAATTTTATCATCGAGATTAGAGGTGGGTATAAGCTCATAGAACTTTAACTCAATTATTAAAAGATCAAAAAACATGTCTCGCGCTTTTTTTATTAGTTTGAAATAGAAAATTTAGAACGAAAATAACATGAGCACGTAATTAGTGATGGAAGTAATCCCTTTGAATTTCCCGACGCTGAGTTCCGACACTTGTTTCGGATGGACAAATATTATGTGCTGTACTTGTGCGAGCAGCTTAATGAAGCACTAAAGCCGATTAATTCGATGGATGGATTCATAAAAGTAAGTACCTAAGTACTTACCTATTACCTAAAACCATCTTGTGCAAACGAATAGGTACCTACTTAGGTAGGTAGTAGGTACCTACAAATAGGTCCTACATGCGGCTATTATCTATTTATTCTACGTCCTCACATCTATAAGACTCTTGGCAGATGGTAGTTACCAGTGAGATACAAGTCAAGGTCATGGGATGACTATTGCCCGCGACTTCATCTGTGTGGATTTAGGTTTTGAAAATCCTGTGAGAACTATTTGATTTTCCAGAATAAAAAGTAGCCGGTGTCCATCCTCGGGATGTAAGCTAACTCTGTAGGTACTAAATTTCATCTAAATCGGTTAGACTGTTGGGCTGTGAAAAGCTAGCAGACAGACAGGCAGACACACTTTCGCATTTATAATATTAGTATGGATTTTTGGAAATATAAAATAACACAATGACTCATTATAATAAAATCATTTATTTGAACAAAATAGGCAGGAGTCTAATTTAACAAAACAATTCTTAAATTAAAATACACACCTATATCATAGTTAAATACATAATGATACACAAACACAATAACACTTTACAAATTATAATGGTTCATCATAAGTGTTTTGTAAGAGTAAATATGTTAGCCTATTATACTTTATAGACCATTTCAGTATATCCTCTTACTCTTAATTTATTATTATTGAAAATCATTAATGTATAAATTGTATATTTCAGAATTCCAATGGAACAACCAAAGGACAGACTAGAAAATGTAACAAATAAAGAAATCTCACATATCTATGGATCAAACCAGACTGCTAACTGTTGCCCGACAATAAAAGGGAAAAAGGGATGGAATAATAAATACATATTTGCATTAAAATATATTTCTTTAAGTACCTATTACCTAAAACCACCTTGTGCAAACCCATCCTTATATCTACTACTACTACTAGGGTTCTGTAGGGTACCAATGGGACCCTATTACAGTCTCAGCTCTCCATCTGTCTGTCTCCTGAAACGTAACAGGTTAAAGTTGAAATTTTGTACTTATTTCTATTGCTGCTATAACAAAAAATAAGTTTCTTCAAAAAATAATTTTGCTTTAAGTACTCTTTCTGTGTGATTGAGTAACAAACACAAACTCTTAGGCATAATATTAGGAATACCAATTAAAACAATGCTTATTTGGATGTACACAAATCTCTGATGTTAACTTAACAGATCTAAAAGTAGTGCTATTATCCTTAAGAAAAGGAAGTAACAAGTTTAATGTTCAATCAAACCACACTGCCATAGAATAACTTCCTATATTCATAACTATTTACAAATTACAAAAATGTACATATCCTCTACTTACTTTTTATTTATTTATTGGCATTTATAGGAAAACCACTCGGGGCTATTGGTTTTATAAAGTACCCACTGTGTACAAAGTGGGTTAAACGACAGTCTCACCATAGTCCACCACCGACACTTCAAAGATTTCCTGCCATAAGATAAAAAACATTGGCTTGACATGCTTATAAAGAAATTAGGTTAGTTTAATAGCTCAAACCATACCAGCTTAACCAATTTTAAGTGATATTGAACTCTTCTCAGTGCAGTGTGCTGAACTGTTAGTTTTATCATCATCTCAAACAATAATGAAAATATTTTATGTTGATAAGATGTGTACCTAACTTACCTATTCCAATAGGTAGGTACCTAAAGTTATTTTGAGTTTGTTATACAAGACACACATTTCATAGAACTAAATTAATACACGCATCTCTCTGGCTGGCCCATTATGGAGTCTTCAGGTCCAATTCCTGTTGAGCATTTATGCCCAACAGTGATAATTAATATTGAACACTTATGTGCTCATATATGTGACCGACGGCACTATTGAGACATTTCCCGGTGGTCTTACATCCCGAGCTGCCTCATCATACTTGTCAGTCAGTGGCCAGTGCCCTTCTTCAAGTACATATTTCCATGTCTGCAAATAAAACAACAATTTATGCATTTCTTTGTCGCTAACAATATCAATATATTATCACTTCAATTTTGTGTACTGACTAACACAAATTGTCTTTGTGATACTTACTGTGATAGCTAGGAATTTCAACTATTCGATTATTTTTTAATTTGGATAATTCAAAAGTGGAGTTAGGTTAGGTAAACACAAACAATAACAATACTTACGTGCATAATCTTCTGTGAATGTTTTTTAAACTATTTTACGGCTCCGGCTTCTAGCTCTTTTAAAATAAAAAGCAGCCACAGACGAGTTACGAGTAACGAAAACGAGCAAAATCAAAAGCACAGATAAAAAATAATAACACTTTGACATTAACCGAGGACTAGTCTTTCCCCGCCTTATCACCGGGGATAAATATATCCAACCCTGTGCCCATGCTCGGAGAGTGGAAATAACTATCGGAGGGGATAAAATTTTTATCCTTTCCTCGGGGAGAAAATTTCCCGGCCCATGCTAGGCCTGCTGGGTAGTACATCTTTTAAGGCCTATCAAAGAGTATATTATCATTACCTACGTTTTAGGCCGGCAATATACGTCAGGTTTTTCATCCGGTACGGTCAGGTCAGGTAACCTGATCGTTCATCAGGGCTGTAAGTAGGTAAGGGGTAAGCGTAATCGTCTTATTGCCGATTCGGTTAGCTGAAGTCGGCTGAAGCCTATGGATTACTGTGTGGTTAGTGATGTCAATTGTCAATATGATGTCAATCAATGTCAATTAAACTTGAAGTTTCTACCGGTGGTTTCTACCATAGATAATATACTAATATGGGTATAGATAAGCAACTCATACTACGTAACTGGAAAAGGGAACCAAGCTTACTCCGCTGCCTCAGAGATGTCGCTAGTAGTACAATAACAATAATAATGCAATAGATGGCGCTGTATAATTTCATTTTTTTCTGGATCGCGGCTTGGCGCCAGTTCCCTCAATTTGAACCAGACTTCGGACGAGTATCAATCAAAGTAGACATGGAGACGTGTTTAGCTGACCAATCCATTTATGAAAAGAAAATATTATTATAAAATTAACACATCAATCAATAATCTGCTGGTGTCAGCTAAACGCATCTCCATTTCCACTTTGATGGATACTGGGTCTTCACATGTCTTCAACTATAGTCTGGTTCAAATTCGAGGGAAACTGGCGCCAACTGCCGTCCTGGGAAAAGGATAGAAATTATTGATTAAAAGAAAAATAAATAGGGTTTTACATAATTTTATTTCTTGCATCTTCTAGTATAATATGACCTAGCCTGTGCTTTAACAGAATCGTTTTTATCAAAATTAATCATTTTGCCTTTTAGCAACTGATTAATACACTTACACCAACTGTGTACAATAATGTTAATAGAGATATTAACTATACTTTTTATAATAAGATTCTTGTGAGTTTCGCATGTTAAGATGTTAAAATTAACGTCTATATATATCAAGCTAGTGATTTTTTCTTTTAATTGTTTTTCTTGAGGCGAATCTTTTAAACATGATATGATTATTTCATATATTTGGTTACTAATATTAATGAAGTCATCTTTAGCATACACTAAAGATTTTTTTGTGTAATCTCTAAAATATGTGTATGTCGCAGGATCTATTTCATTATTAAACAAATTACTTTTGCAAGTCTGACAGTTTTGAAATATTTTTTTTTGACATTTTTGTATTATGTACCCTGCAACATACCGTTTTGTCTCTTTGTGTATAATTTTTTCATCTTGGATGTCTCTACAAGTTGTGTTATTTAAATTTTCTATAAATTGTCAATGTTAATTGTAACATTTTCCACATTTGCCTGAAGATCCTCTGATTTTAAAAGGTCTGTCAATGATTTTAGTAAGCATTTATTATTATCAGCTTCACAATTGGCGTTCGCAGAATGTGGTGAATTTAGATTATTCACTAACAGTGTTTTGTAGGCATTAGTAAATTGAGCACAAGTTGGGTTAATATTTCGGACACCATTACTACGGACACTGCTAAAGAAATTTTCTAATGGGTCTTGGTTAAAATTCCTAGTAAGTATACTGGACACTTGATGATCTTTTTTGAGCACCTCCCACATTTCCATGAACGCTTCAATATTGCTCGCCCAGTTCACTGTAGACGGTACCTTTTCATATTTAGTTTGTTCAGTACCATCCTTATTCTTTTTCGTAGATTTGTATTTTATGTTTTTTAAAATTGGTAAAACTTCAGCCCAAAACTTTACATGGGGAGAACTGCATTTAAGACACCCTTTCAGCTCCTTAGGTGTCCCGGAATAAGTGCTTCCATTGAAGGAGTCAAATAATTTGTCAATAAGTAACAAGAAGTCAGCTGTGTCTTGACACTCTGCCGGTAATATTTTGTGACCTGAAAAAAAATTGCTATTAATTGTTAGCAATTGTTAAAGTTTTGGATATTTTTCAAGTATGACTTGTGTTGCATAATTGGCTGATTAATAATAACATGGAATATAAATAATCTTGTGGCATGTACACATCATCTATCATTATACCTGGGCAAAGATAAAAACTGATTTTGTAGTGATTAAACTTTCATATTTTCATTAGAACTTTGAATTAAAATAATATTAAGATTGATAAAAACCGGCCATGTGCGAGTCAGGCTCGCGCAACGAGGGTTCCATACAACAGTCGTATTTTTTCGACATTTTGCACGATAATTCAAAAACTATGATGCATAAAAATAAATAAAAATCAGTTTTAGAATGTACAGGTAAAGACCTCTCATATGATACCCCACTTGTTATCCTAGGTAAATTGAAAATACTTATTATTAGTCCATGACCACAGTTTAATTTTTTTGTGTGATGTAACCACAAATTCACGGTTTTCAGCTTTTTCCCCGAATGTCTGCTATAAGACCTACCTACCTGCCAAATTTCATGATTCTAGGTCAACGGGAAGTACACTGTAAATTTCTTGACAGACAGACAGACAGACAACAAAGTGATCCTATAAGGGTTCCGTTTTTCCTTTTGAGGTACGGAAGCCTAAAAAATTAATAAATTTATTTAGGGAAATTTAAAAAAATAAATTTAGGGAAGTTAAAATTATGACAGTGCATAATCAATATATTTTTGAAAATTTACTGTACGTACATAAAAACATAAATAATTTAAAAAAAAAAAGTGACTGTCATAATATAAATACTAGAAATAAAAATAAACTTGTAATTCCCGCCTCTAGGCTCAGTAAAGTTAGCAATTCATTTGCTCGTAATTCCATACGTTTCTATAATAAGCTTCCAGAAGACATATTGGAGATGTCTCTCAACAAGTTCAAAGTTTTCATAAAACGTAAACTAATTGAAAAATCCTATTACAATGTAAAGGATTATTTAAATGATAAGCAAGCTTGGGAATGAGTTGCTTAACGACTTTGTGATAGTTCTAATAAGTTTCAATAATTTTGTAAAGTGGTGATAATAAAAAGAATACCCGGCTGAGTTTGTTGTGGGCTCTTCTCAGACCTGGGCGCGTTTGGAACCCTCGTAGCTTTAGTTTTAAGTTTGCGTTATAATTATCACCACTATATTATCTTACAAATCTAACACTATACCAGACAATCAATAAGAGTAATTTATTACCTATTTTGAATAAATCATTTGACTAATACTTACGTGCTAAAAATCTCATGGCAGATGACACTCTCTGGCTGAACACTTCCACAGCGTATTTTACTTTCATTTTGGGTAGTTTTGCTTGACTAATGTGGGTTTCTGTTAATTTATTACAGAGTCTTAGTTCATGATCTCCAACGTCTTCACTTAAAAGCAAATTTAAATGTTCCCATTTAGCAATATTTTCTTTGCCATTTTGAAGGAACATTGCATCTTTTTTTAAAAGATTATTTCGTACACCTTTTATAAGATGTGGAGTGTCAAATAGAGGAAAAATTTTATTATTTGCAATTTCAAAACCATGAGAGTGGTATTCTAACCCTTTTCTTAAATACTCTCGCTTTGTGTCTTCTTGCAAGCTTTTAATTGCCCCTACATTTGTTTGTGCTTGGTCGCAAACGGTTGCAATTATTTTTAAACCAGTCTCGTTTATTTTCTGTGTGACTAATTTTACTAAATGTTTTAAATCTTCTTTTTTAGTAGAGCTTCTACAGAAAGTGTAGCATATAGGTTGCTTAAATTTGCCCTTAACACTTTTTACCATAAAGACTAATGCATGGTCAGCGATCTGTCTAGAGTTTTTGAAACCAAAATCTTCAAAACCACTTATTTGGCCTTTATTGAAATAAAGGCCTGGTTCTAAGGCCACTTCGTCAAAAATCAAAGTGCAAAGCCTCTTTTCAACAGGTAAGCCTTTGACTGCTTTTTTTAAATGCTGAAATACATTTTCATTTATTCCTGGCTCTAAAGGAATACGGCTTAGTAATTTTTGAAGGCTCCGTTTGGACGGCAAAACAAATCTTTTCTTCAAAAAATTATAAGCTTTGGCACCTTGTTTTAAAATTGACAAAGAAAATGCTTTTTCCTCTATAGTGTATCTCCTGCCTCTTGCTTTAAATTTTCCCTTCATTTGCATTTTGGTAAAAATTTTCATGGGCTCCGGGAAAGTTTCAATTAATTTAATGAACTGTTTCGAATGAGATAAATTCCTTGCACATTTAATTTTCTTAGTTTGGGTTTTATACTTTTCACTCAACTTTTTGAGTTTTTGCTCGATTTTATAAACTTTCCTTTGAATTTTATTATAATACGCATTGTCCGTTATTGTCTTTGGCATCTCAAGCGATTGACGATAGCTGGACGTAGGTTTCTTGCAAGGATTCACAATCCTGTGCCCCTTGTGTCCAGCAGAAGAAGCCTTGTACATACCTGAAATTATATAAAACAAAAACTTTTAGATGAGCTTGAACAATACCTAAATAACAGGTTTATGTTCAGGCTACTAGCTATCTCATCGGACTTTGAGGTTGAGGGAATAGAGTACACCTGTATTTGTGAACATAGTGCACTATAATATCTCCTGTATAGTGGCTAATTACTATTGAGATCAGCCTCCATTAAGTTAAGTAAAAATACTAATAAAACAAAACAAACAAGCATTCAAAACTGTATACCAATCTTACCAGTGGACTGAGTTATGTCTTCGGATGTAACCATAATAGGTTCTGTTACATTCATGGAAACATCTAAAGGCAAATCTTTTGTTGTGCATGGAACTTCTGCCTGTATCAACTGAATTAGCTCTTCACTTTGCAGAAGTGGCTGAGTGGTTTCAAGTAAAGCTAAAAACAAAATATTTATTCAGCTAACATACCACAAATACCTATTATTTTTAAGAAAAAGTAAAACAGGGTCCATTATTCACTTATTATACAGGACTAGCTTATTCCTTTACTAGTTTTAACTTTGTCTGCTAGGATTTATGTTTTAAAAAATATTTCTTCATCCTGAATTTACTTCCTTTAACAATATTTGACACACAATAAATTATTATTTTAACAAAAACTTACTTGATACATTTGCTGAGTTGTCAGTATTCTGTGCAGAAGATTGGCTCAAAATTGATTCATCTTGAAGTAATGGTAGGTTTGGTGCCTGGCGAAAAGCTGCAATTTATGGCAATATAAAGGTTACAACAGTCTTACAGTTGCATTACAATTCACATTATATATACAACTAGCCCATCCCAGCGTCGCATAGGTAATTTTGGTAGGGATATCTAATTTTTTGAAATAAAATTATGCCTATGTCACTCAGGAATAATGTAGCTTTCTATTGGTGAAAGAATTTTTAAAATCGGTTTAGTAGTTCCAGAGATTACCCCCTACAAACTTACACGCTCAACCTCTTTATAATATTAGTATAGATATTATAATCTTTGCGTACAATATTATTTTTATATACAATAGCAAAATCTTATTTCATTATTGTATTTGGGACTTTCTGGTACTTACCAAGTTTCAAAGTTGGAAATGCATTCCGCGTTAGTTTTCCACTAGGAACACGATAACATAGTTCAAAATGTTCGTCACATAATCTCAAAGTGTTGTAAATGTATTTCCTGCACCTTTTTTGCGTTTCTGAGTCCAAAACATTCATCCACAAAATAAATCTATGATCATCGTGATCAGGATTGGGAAAACGATGCAAAATGCCTGTAAGACAATGATTAGGTGTTAATCAATTAAGTATCTATTATAACTTTAACTAACTAAGCTGAATTTTGGTTGCACAGCAGGGAGTGGACAGGAATCATGACGCTATGGCTTACGGCGATTACGCACTGCACTTTCGCCATCCGAGTTATATCCGTCATCCGTGAGAATACCAGCGATTATCTACACGACATAATAATATATCATAAGCTACCATCTACCATACAAAGCAAAAAGGAACGTATTTTCTCGGACTCGGATCGGATGACTGTGTAACCGCCGTTAGGCTTGCGAGAAACATTAGTATATTATCTAATATCTATGCGAGAAACGACCAAATTAAATAGCTAGACTGCCAACCTCCTTTTGTCAGAGAGCACTTAAAGCTGGGATCTAGCAAATATGCGGTAGTGAGTTGTACACTAAACTGTTACGTACCATGGTATTCGCATCCAAAATAACATTTCCAATATTTATTTAACGACATTATCTACACAAAATCCAATTCCGATATGCAAACGTAAAATCCAGTAAAACAAAGCCAAGTCGAACGTTTCACACCACCATCAAGATCCAGAAGGGGAAGCCAGGGTCGAATAATTATAACAGATATCAAAAGTCCAATAAAATAGCCAAGTTGTGAAATAAATCTATAGAAATCAGTAAGTCGTTATGCACAAGTTTTGAAATTGAAGCAAAGCAAACAATACTTTTGACATGTGAAAGACCACAAAGTACAAACATGCCACAAACTATTATTCTGAGCACAAACTACAGATTCTTTAGCGCCATCTATTGAGCGATTGAACAAAAAATAATTTACATTTTTCTGCTGTCTGTAAGATGGCGCTTGTAGCAACCTGAGAACAAGCTAATATGAGAGTGACACCCCCCTGGTTTCTACTTTCATAAAATCGTAATATTTACCTACGCGATGGTGAGTTTAGATTATTTATTTATTTAAAATAAATTTCTCTTAAGTGGCATTAAAATAACCAATGGTTTAATTAATTTACACATATATAGGCTTCATAGGATCACGTGATCTTCCACAGATGTGAGACAGGAGTATACTTTATCCAAGGAATCGAGTTTATATTTGACCTTCTCAAGGTGACCGATATCGCGGCAAAAATATTCAGTCTTGGTTTGGTTGCTACGTGGGCTTGTATCGTGTGCTAAGAGAATTTAAAGAAAATGAGCGTTCAAACTGATTCGGAGAAGCGCAAGCAAATTTCTGTTAGAGGAATTGTAGCTGTAGAGAATGTAGCGGAGGTAAAGAAAGCGTTTAACCGGCACCTACATTACACATTGGTGAAGGACCGAAATGTTGCGACCCCGAGGGACTACTACTTCGCCCTGGCTCACACGGTTAGAGACAACCTCGTCTTCCGCTGGATACGCACCCAACAGCATTACTATGAGAAAGATCCCAAGGTATGATAGTTCTTAATATTTTTAATTTAAGTAAATCTATTTTGTCTCAAACATATTATTTTAAAACCATGCTCGTTTTGCAAACTAGATAGGAGGTAACTAGTTTACATACCTACATACTTTAAAAATTTAACTTAGTAAATCTCACAATTTACACAAACCTGTTTTGACATTTCTTGTTGAGGATCTAACCTAAACCCTAACTAACTTTGCATGAACACATCAACAGGAAATCGAAAGTTTGGATACTTTTAGAACAATAATAATTATGAAGTTATTTGTAAACAAGAGTCACTGTAATTTATAAATTGTATTAAACATTTTATTTTAATTTAATTAAAATCTTTCCTAAAATCCATTTATTCTACATCAAACTGTACAAAGACATTCTTGAGCTATATTCCCTGTATTATAATAACTCATTTTTAGGGTTCCGTATCTCAAAAGGAAAAAAGGAACTCTTATAGAATCATTTTGTTGTCTGTCAAGAAAACCTATAGGGTATTTCCCGTTGAGTGTTGACCTAGAATCATGAAATTTGGTAGGTAGGTAGGTCTTATAACACAAGTAAAGGTTAAAATCCGAAAACTGAATTTGTGGTTACATCAAGAAAAAATTAAAATGTGTTCATGATCAAATAATTAGTATTTTCTAGTTTCAAAGTAAGATAACTAAGTGTACCAAGTGGGGTATCGTATAAAAGACCTTTACCTCTAACTCTAAAACAGATTTTTTAAATGCGTAATAGTTTTTGATTTATCATGCAAAATGTCGAAAAAATACTACTGTACCCTCAGTACGCGAGTCTGACTCACACTTGTCCGGTTTTTTGTATTAAAAATAATATTTGAGAAACTAATTGAGTATAGTCCGTACAAAATGACTCCTCACGCGCCAATTTAACTCTAATTAATTTAGCTCTATTGGTCAACTATCATGTCAAAGTACAAGTTCGCCTTTAAAAAAAGGACTTAAATTGTACTTCTGACATGAAATTTGATACAAAAATTAAAAAGGCGCTTGAGAAGTTAATTTTTACGTGATAAGGAAAGTGAAAAGGCAGTATCCACATTTATGCAGGCACATAAATTATCACCACTATTTAGTGTGAATGCAGTCAAGCGCAAGCCTATGTAGTAAAAAAAGATTATACATTTCAGAGAGTTTACTACTTATCCCTGGAGTACTACATGGGAAGATCCCTTCAGAACACTATGATAAATTTGGGCATTCAAGGAAATGTAGATGAGGCTCTTTACCAATTAGGACTTGATATTGAGGAACTTGAAGAGTTAGAGGAGGATGCAGGTCTCGGAAATGGTGGCCTTGGCAGACTGGCAGCTTGTTTCTTAGACTCCATGGCTACACTTGGCCTTGCAGCATATGGCTATGGTATGTATTTTTTATCAAGTAGACTATTTGACCCATAGATTGACCTATCTAGCTTTTAAAAACAGGAATATAACCTGTCCTGCAGTTTCATGTAGGTATTTAGCTTTTTCAAATAGATGTGGTACACTGAATATTTTATGATGTAGGTACTAATGTGATAAATTTTTAATTTTTATCAGGAAAGCAACTTTTTTTCACCTGGTCTTATGACCTTTACTTAACATAGGCAGCTGCTGATATCAAATTATAAAAAGCAGTTGTTTTTACATTTTAAAAATAAGAATTTGGTGTTTTAACTACGTAAGTGCTTTTAATACAAATCGCTATAATTGTGTTCTTGCCACATTATGCTAAATGGTAAAATAATATGTATAAATCCCAAAACCACAAAGTTTGTGTATCATTCAACCTGAAGCTTAAAAATGTAGATACCTAAAATTGCAAGCACAGGCAGAATGGTTCCAATATTCATTTAGGTAATTTTAAATGCACTGTTTGTATCAACAACAAGTTTAATATTAAAAACCAAATGAAAATAATTGTACCTAGGTATCACATTTTATTAATGTAATTGAGACAAGTGGACACAAAACAGTGTTGGCCTGACGCCAATCATAAATGTGCTAACAATTTGCGTCGCCGAATAAAACCTCGTAAAGATATCGTATATTTGTGAAAATTAAAATATATGAATGTGATTTTGAGGGGTGGGAATTCAAAAAATTTAATCTGATGTGAGTGACACACGGACATCTATATAAAAATTTCATCCCCTATTTAATACAGCCCGCCTACCAGCTAGCCACCCCTTGGGTGTAGAATATCCAAAAAAAATATTTAGTGACTGTCTTTGTAATGAAAGTAATACCTACTGTCAAAATTTCAAGTTTATAGGCCCCAGCTGTTTAAACTGTGGGTTGATAAATCAGTCAGTTAGTACAGACAAGTCGTTTTCTATGTATATCTAGATAGAAGTTGTTGGAACCTATAAATTATATTAATAATATTATTATAGTGTGGTTGTATTGACCTTCACACACCGCAGAGGTCAAAATGGCGACGATAATAAAATCCACTCTGAAAAATATTTATCAGCAACATCATGCAAATAAGAATATTAATGGAAAAATCAAAATAAGTTTCTAAAGCTTTACTATTAAATGGTAACAAAAATACAAGTCCTAGATTTGTTAGAAATCACACTGACCTTGTTTGTATCCTGTCCATTTATGAAGATTGTGGTTGCGTGTTAAAAATCGCTCTTTGGTCCATAGATACTGATATATGCAATCTTAAATATAGTACCCTATTACTAGAACAGCTATCTGCTATTGGCTGTGCTAAAATGGGTCGTATGGTACTGTTAATAAAAGCTACATCACAGTCCAATTTTGGTGCTAATATGATCAATTACAACAGCTATCATTTATGTCTTCTATCGTCGAATGTGCCCCCTTAAACGCCGCATAACGCTTAAGTCATAATCTTTATTTACCCTTTGACCTTCCGGCAAGAATTCCGAGTGCACAACACCGCGATAGTCAAAGAAAACAGTCAACACAGTCAACATGACTTTGATTTTTGATCGATTTGTTTCTTCGGTTTCGGTTCACTTGGAAGGCGCCACTCCGAAGCTTGTTTACTAGTTTGCATGTCAAACTCGTACACCCACGTCTCGTCACCAGTGCGTTTTATGAATGTTGAGTCGGAATTGACTTGTTCTCGAGCAAGTCCTCAGCGACTCTTAAGCGATTGAGTTTTTGGAGAAAATTCAGGTCTTTTGGGATTAGCCAAGCGGTAACATGTTTCATACCCAAGTGATTATTTAAAATGGTACGGGTCGACTTGTGAAACACAGAAAGTTCAGCGGCTATCTCTCTCAAACATGAATGATGTCTGGTGATGGATTTTTAATCACTATTTCCTTCACTTTTGCTATGTTAACTTCAGTTGAAGAAGTTGATGGTCTACCAGAGCGAGGCAAATCTTCCATCCCATCTCTATCGCTTTTGAACGCTTTGTACGACTCATATGCACGTGTTTTTTATAAAGTCGATTCACCATAAGCCTTCTGCAACATTTTTAGGGACTCTGAACACGAAAATTCCATTGGCGATGCAAAATTTAAGACATGCTCTTTGTTCGATGTTTTTGTCCATTATGAAATTCATAATACACACTAGATATGATCTAACTAAAAACAGTACTGTTTTTAATCTAAATAACAGATGCTACTAAAACTCCGCGCCAAAATGGAAATAAAAGCCAATTTAACAATAAAATAATAATAATTTGGAGCCATAAACAAATCATCCATACCCGATATTTTTTTGACAGAATGTATAACTTAATACCCTTAATACTTACATATCGATTTATTGCTCCATTATCTATGCCCTAAATTTTGTAAAATTGTATTTGTTTCAAAAGTTATACCCCTTGGAAAATCTTTACTTCATGTCACACTTTACTTCATAATCATTTCAAATGTTGCCGAAAATAGGCGTAACACTTTCCGCTTTTGACTAAAAAATCTGGTATCTCAAGCAAAATTCATTCGCACAGATAACGTTTTTTCCGTCATATATGGAATCAGCACTATTTTAAGCTCCACCCGCCAACGAGTTGTCGCTTCGATGAAGCGGGCTCTTAAACGGTAGTTCTTTCCAAAAACGTCTAGAAACTTCATAATTATATTATATTGATAATATATTCATATTGAATACCTATTTGATAACGTTTCACTCGAGAGGGTAATTCAATTTGTTTTTTCGACTCACGCTTTTCATATTCAAGAAAAAAAAATCTACACATCTATACTCTATACTATTATATAAAGAGGTAATGTCGTTAAGTTTGTTTGTAGGGGGTAATCTTTGGAACTAGGTACTGAACCGATTTTAAAAATTCTTTCACCAGTAGAAAGCTACATTATTCCTGAGTGACATAGGCTATACGGGATCTTTAAAAACCTAAATCTACGCGGGCGAAGCCGCGGGGATCAGCTAGTATTCTATACATATATACTCAAACGCGAACGGTAATAAACATTACATCTTTTTAAGTTTGATTTAAAATGGCTGTGGCACACAGACCGACCGACCGACGGACAGACGGACTGGACGAAACTGTAAGGGCCCCTTGTTTTAGTATGGAATCCTAAAAACGAATAGGCGTAAATTATGTAATCTGGAAAGGTGCCCAAACTTAAGTGTAGTTTAATTGATAGGTATCAGATATGAATACGGCATTTTCGCGCAGAAGATAGAAAATGGGGAACAGCAGGAAGAGCCTGATGACTGGTTGAGATATGGAAATCCTTGGGAGAAAGCGCGTCCCGAGTTTATGCTGCCCGTTCACTTCTATGGACGTGTTGTTGACACACCTGATGGAAAAAAATGGATTGATACACAGGTAAATCTAGCATTTTAACATAATAATATTGATTCCTTGATTAATTTTGAGGAATATTGTTCTCTTGTTTGTCTGATCTTTATCTATTTATATAATTATAATTTATTATTGTATAAATTCTAGTAATTCTTATTTTAAAACAGGTGGTGTTTGCCATGCCTTACGATAACCCGATTCCAGGCTACAATAACAATGTGGTTAACACATTGAGACTTTGGTCTGCAAAGAGTCCAATAGATTTCAACCTACGTTTCTGTAAGTATCTTGTTTTTATATCTGTTGAAATATAATATTATGCCTGTTTTTGTTTTGTAACAAATGTTTTTCGTTTTCAGTCAATTCTGGTGATTACATCCAAGCAGTACTCGACCGCAATGTAGCTGAAAATATTTCAAGAGTCCTCTATCCCAACGACAACTTCTTTGAAGGGAAAGAATTGAGACTTCGGCAAGAGTACTTTATGTGTGCGGCCACTCTCCAAGACATTATTCGGAGATATAAACAATCCAAATTCGGTAGCCGGGAAGCCGTCAGAACCACACTCGACAGTCTTCCGGATAAAGTTGCAATTCAGTTGAACGACACTCACCCAGCTCTTGCGATTCCCGAGCTTCTGCGAATTTTGTTAGATATTGAAAAGTTGCCATATGAGAAGGCTTGGGATCTGGTCGTCAAGTGTTGTGCCTACACTAATCACACTGTTCTACCCGAAGCTCTCGAGAGATGGCCTGTGTCCATGTTGGAAAATTGTTTGCCCAGACATATGCAACTGATTTACCATATTAACTTCCTCCATCTCAAGGAAGTTGAAAAACGTTGGCCCGGTGACTTTGACCGAATGCGTCGCATGTCTATGATCGAGGAGGAGGGTGAAAAGCGCGTCAATATGGCTCACCTTTGCGTCGTCGGCTCGCACGCAGTAAACGGCGTTGCGGCCATTCATTCCGATATTCTAAAAGCGACCATTTTCCGCGATTTCTATGAAATGTGGCCAGATAAATTCCAAAACAAAACAAACGGTATCACGCCACGCCGTTGGTTGCTTCTGTGTAACCCCGCCTTGGCCGATCTGATCTGTGACAAGATTGGCGAAGAATGGACCATTCATTTGGACAAGTTGCAGCAATTGAAGCGATGGGCTAAGGACCCAGCTTTCCAGCGCGCTATTATGAAAGTGAAACAAGAAAACAAGTTGAGACTCGCCAGTCTAATAGAAAGAGACACAGGAGTGCAGATAAATCCCGCATCAATGTTCGATGTACAGGTGAAACGTATCCACGAATACAAACGGCAGCTTTTGAACATTCTGCACGTGATCGTATTGTACAATCGCATCAAGCGCGACCCGAGCGCTCCTATAACTCCTCGAACGGTGATGATTGGTGGGAAAGCTGCTCCTGGCTACTTTATCGCTAAGCAGATCATCGCACTGGCATGTGCCGTTGGCAATACTGTAAGTATGTCTATTATCTTAGTCATTTAGCCACAGTTTTCACCATACTAATATTATAGATGCGAATGTAATCTAACCTTATGGACCTTAACCGGCACAGAGTTAGCTTACATCATGGGTCAATAGGATACTTTTTATCCCGGAAAATTAAAGAAGTCTTACGAGATTTTCAAGAAACCTTAATCCACGCGGATGAGTTCAGAAATGATCAGCTAGTTGTTTCATAAATAATTAAACTTTGTTTTTATAGGTCAACAATGATCCAGACGTCGGAGATAAGTTAAAGCTTATATTCTTGGAGAACTACCGTGTGACTCTCGCCGAGCGCATCATGCCGGCCGCTGACCTCAGCGAGCAGATCTCTACCGCAGGAACCGAAGCGTCCGGCACCGGCAATATGAAGTTCATGCTCAACGGCGCGCTCACCATCGGGACCATGGATGGCGCCAATGTAGAGATGGCGGAA